>NC_061112.1:38286350-38445420 GCF_002878395.1 Capsicum annuum | reverse complement strand
GGGGGGGGGGGGGGGGGGGGGGGGGGGGGGGGGGGGGGGGGGGGGGTAGTGGAGGGCGTGACGGTAGACTGAGGGTTGGGTCTTGGAATATAGGGACCCTTCAGGGTAAGTCCATAGAGCTTGTGAAGATTCTTAGGAAGAGGAGGATCAACATTGCGTGTGTCCAAGAGACCAAGTGGGTAGGGTCCAAGGCTAGGGATGTGGATGGTTACAAGCTGTGGTACTCTGGGAGCGACAGGCGTAGGAATGGAATTGGCATCTTAGTAGATGAAGAGCTTAGAGGTCAGGTAGTAGAGGTGAAGAGGATCAACGATAGGTTGATGACTATTAAGTTGGTCGTTCGGGGGTTTACCCTGAACGTGTGTAGTGCTTATGCGCCGCAAGTGGGATTGGAGGGGGAGGAGAAGATGCGGTTTTGGGAGGCTTTGGAGGAGGTGGTGAGAGGCGTGCCTAGTTCGGAGAAGATTGTTGTAGCAGGGGATTTTAACGGGCACATCGGGGCGCTACCGGGAGGCTTTGGTGACGTGCATGGTGGTTTTGGTTTTGGGGAGAGAAATGAAGAGGGGGCGACCCTACTGGAGTTTGCGAGGGCCTTTGGGCTGGTGGTGGTAAACTCGGGCTTCCCGAAGAAGGACGAGCACCTGATCACCTTTCAAAGCGCGGTAGCCAGGACTCAGATCGACTTTTTGTTGCTTAGGAAAGGGGATAGGGCGTTGTGTAAGGACTGTAAAGTCATCCCGAGTGAGAATCTTTCGACCCAGCATAGGCTCTTAGTTATGGATTTGGGTATAAAGAAAAATAGGAAAAGGAGGACTAAGGAGTGTAGACCAAGAATTAAGTGGGGCGGCCTGACGCCAGTGAATGCGTGGGAGATAGGGGAGAGGTTCGCAGGAATGAGGGTGTGGGAGTGTAGGGGGGGCGTGGATAGTATGTGGGACAGGGCGGCAAGGTGCATCAGGGAGAATACAAGTGAGGTGTTGGGTGTTTCTAGGGGCTAGGCCGGGCACCATCGGGGGGATTGGTGGTGGAATGAAGAGGTGGAGAAGAAAGTGGGGACCAAGAAAGGGGCGTATGCTAAGTTGGTAAAAAGTAAGGACGAAGAAGAGAAGCGGGTAAATAGGAAAGAGTACAAGCTAGCAAGGAAGGAGGCGAAGTCAGCAGTCACGGCAGCTAAGACGGCCACTTTTGAGAGCTTGTATGCAGGGTTACAGGAGAAAGGAGGGGATAAAAAGTTATTTAGACTCGCTAAGGCTAGGGAGAGGAAGGGTCGTGACCTCGATCAGGTGAGGTGCATTAAGGGGGAGGACGGTAGAGTGTTGGTGGAGGACGGCCACATTAAGAAGAGATGGCAGTCGTATTTTCATAGGCTCTTGAATAACGAAGGGGATAGAGCTATTGTGTTAGGGGAACTGGAGCACTCAGAGGAGTGTCGGGATTTTAGCTATTGCAGACGTTTTAAGGTAGAAGAGGTTAGACAGGCTATCCGCAGGATGCGAAGGGGTAGGGCGACGGGGCCGGATGAGATACCGGTGGAGTTTTGGAAGTTCGTTGGAGAGGCTGGTGTAAGGTGGTTGACTGGATTGTTTAATGAAATCTTCAGGACGGTAAAGATGCCCGAGGCGTGGAGGTGGAGTACCATGGTCCCTCTCTATAAGAATAAGGGGGACATTCAGAATTGCAATAACTATAGGGGGATTAAGTTATTGAGTCACTCTATGAAGATCTGGGAGAGAGTAGTCGAGGTTAGGCTGAGACGGATAGTATCTATTTCGGAAAACCAGTTCGGATTTATGCCCGGCCGCTGAATGACGGAGGCAATCCACCTGGTGCGGAGGTTGGTGGAGCAGTATAGGGAGAGGAAGACGGATCTACACATGGTGTTTATCGACCTGGAGAAGGCATACGATAAAGTCCCCAGGGAGGTGCTTTGGAGATGCTTGGAGGTGAGTGGAGTACCGCTGGCATATACCAGAGTAATTAAGGATATGTATGATGGAGCGAAAACCCAGGTGAGGACGGCGGGAGGGGACTCAGAGCATTTTACTGTCCTGACAGGATTACATCAGGGATCTACTCTTAGTCCCTTTTTGTTTGCGTTGGTGATGGATGTGTTGACGCGGCGCATTCAAGGAGATGTGCCGTGGTGTATGCTTTTTGCAGACGATGTAGTTCTGATAGATGAGACTCGAGGGGGTGTGAATGACAAATTAGAGGTGTGGAGGCAAACTCTTGAGTCTAAAGGGTTCAGGGTGAGCAGAAGCAAGACAGAGTATGTGAAATGCAAGTTTAATGACGTGAGGTGGGAGAATGAGGTAGTAGTGAAGCTGGAAGCACAGGAGGTATGTAAGAGGGATAAGTTCAAGTATCTTGGGTCCGTGATCCAGAGTAATGATGAGATTGACGAGGATGTCTCGCACCGTATTGGGGCGGGATGGATGAAGTGGAAGCTCGCGTCGGGGGTGTTGTGTGATAAGAAGGTGCCGCCCAAGCTTAAAGGCAAATTCTACAGGGTGGTAGTCTGTCCGGCCTTGTTATATGGAGCGGAGTGTTGGCCAGTTAAGAACTCCCACATCCAAAAAATGAAGGTGGCAGAAATGCGGATGTTGCGCTGGATATGTGGACTGACTAGAGGGGATAGAGTTCAGAATGAGACTATCCGGGAGAAGGTTGGTGTGACTTCAGTGGAGAGCAAGATGTGGGAAGCACGATTGAGATGGTTCGGACACGTGAAGAGGAGGGGCATAGATGCCCCGGTCCGTAGGTGTGAGAGGCTAGCATTGGATGGTTTTAGGCGGGGTAGGGGTAGGCCGAAGAAGTACTAGGGTGAGGTGATTAGGCGGGACATGGAACAGTTACAGCTCACCAAGGACATGACCCTAGATAGGAAGGTCTGGAGGGCGCGAATTTCGGCAGAGGATTAGGGCCAGTTTGGGTCGCTAGTGTAGGGAATTACTTGGTAGGGGTTTTATTCCTGTTATGCTTCCGTGTTCCGTGTTCCATGTTTTATTACGAATCTGTGTGCTTTCCTCTGCTTTCCTCTGTTTTATATTGCTTATAGGTGCCGTATTGATGTTATGTAATCTGCTTCTGTGCTTGACTATGTGTTTGTGTGGTATCTCGTACCTTGAGCCGGGGGTCTATCGGAAATAGTCTTTCTACTTCATCAGAGGTAGAGGTATGGACTGCGTACATCTTACCACCCCCCGAGACCCCACTAGGTGGGAATACACTGGATTTGTTGTTGTTGTTGTTGTTGTTGTGAGAGAGGACCGATATATCTTTCATGTAAATATTTACTTTCATAATTTTTTTTGGTTAATTATAAGTTGGATGGAAATTGAAATATTTGGGAGGGAGGAAGAAAATTTTAATGAAAATTTTAGGCCATAGTTTTAAAATGTTTTTTTTTAATTATAATAAAAGTACACTTAAAAATGTAGCCATATATCTGAATAAGCATTGTCAATTATATCATGATTTGGCAACATTTGTAAAGTGTGGTCTACATCATTAAAGACCCCGCTTTTAAAGTTTTGCCAAAAGTAATGTGGCCAGAAGTTAAAAATTAAGGTTACGCTTTAAAACCATAGTCTTTAATGGTATAGGCCACACTTGTAAAGTGCGGCTTAGGTTTAGAGCCTTGGCCCAAAAATGTTGTAGTGAGATTTCAGCATGCTGGAGGAAATACCAAAGGTGGTGACTAAAGAACAAAATACAGAAATAATGAGAATCCCTGATGAGAAAGAGGTCAAAAAAGTTGTGATAGGGCTAAATAGGGATAGTACAGGTGGACCAGATGGGATGACAAGGGTATTCTACCAAGATGCATGGGAGATTATTAAATAGGACATTCACAAATGGTAAAAGCTTTCTTTTGTGGATTTCAACTTCCTTAGATTCGTTACTCATACAAATTTGGTATTGTTACCAAAGAAGTTAGTAGTGAATAATTTTTCTGACATGAGGCCTATCTCACTTAGTAATTTTTTCAATAATATTTTTTCAATAATAGTTCATGAAAGGATTAAAAGAGTCTTAGCTCAATTGATATCTCCAGAACAGGTAGGTTTTATTTAAGGAAGGAGTATTGCTGAGAATGTTCTGATAGTACGGGAAATTATTTCTGAAATTAGAAAGAGAGCTAAACCACCTAACATAGTCCTAAAGCTTGACATGATGAAAGCTTATGATAGAGTAGAATGGCTATTTTTAAAAAAAGTATTGAGATCATTTGGTTTTTTAGAGGTGCTGATAGACAAGGTCTTTAGACTTTTGGAAAATAATTGGTATTCAATACTTCTAAATAGTCAACCTAAAGGATTTTTTAGATCTACAAGAGGGTTAAAGTAGGGGGATCCATAGTCACCAACTTTGTTTATAATAGCAGCAGAGGTACTATAAAGGTCACTGAAGAAATTGATGCATAAGAAGGATTTCAAGTTGTTTGGGATGCCAAGAGGAAGTCCAAAATTAAATCACCTTGCATTTGCAGATGATATGATCATCTTGTGCAAAGTTGGAGTGAAAACTTTACAGTTGGTTACTGTAGTTTTGGATAAATATGAGGAAATATCAGGACAGAAAATAAACATAGAGAAGAGTGTAATTTATTTGCACAAAGGGGTATCCAATGGAGTAAAGGTATTAGCAGAAGTGGCTACTGGTATTTTGAGAAGAGAATTTCCTTTTACTTTACTTCGGGTGCCCTATCTTTTACATGAGAAAGAAGAAAGACTATTATCAGTAGCTACTGAACAGAATTGCTAGTAAGGTGCAGACATGGAAGGGTAAATTGTTTTCTTATGAAGGTAGAGTTGTACTGATTAAGCATGTATTACAGAGCATCCCAATACATTGTTTATCAGTATTGAATCCTCCCATGAATGTATTGACTACTATTCAAAGAATGCTAGCTCAATTTTTTTGGAATAGTAAAATTGGAGAGAAGGGAAGGCATTGGGTAAGATGGCAAACAGTGTTGTTTACCACAAGAGGAAGGGGTTGGGTTTTAGAAGAATTGTTGATATCTATATGGCACTGTTCTTTAAACTTTGGTAGACTTGCAAGACTACAAAAACAATTTAGAGGGATTATATGATCAATAAATATTACAAAAAGGAGCATACAAAAGTAGTAATGTGGAACAAAGGTGCAGGTGGATCACAAATGTGGAAGAAGATGCTAATGGCAAGAGACATGGTGGAGCATTTGATAGTATGGCAAGTGAAGCAAGGAAATAGTGACATATGGTTGGACAACTGGACTGGACTAGGAGATCTATATTCTATAATGGAAAGAGCTGAAGGAGATCAAAGTCAATATAAACAGATTAAAGATTTAATCAAAAATGATACATGGGATGAACAATTAATTAGATCTTTATTCACAGATGAGGTGGAAGATCATATTATTAACAAAGTGATCCATCCATCAGGTGAAACCAAAAGGTCTGTTCATAGTCAAATCAGCTTGGCAGTATATAAAGAATAGGAAAGGGATAGATAATATTTTCAGGAAGATATGGCTGAAAGGTATACCCTTTAAGATTAGCTTTTTCATGTGGAGATTATGGAGAAGAAGAATTCCTATGGATGACCGGTTAGGAGATGGGGGATACAGGGTCCATCTAAGTACTGGTGTTGTGGTGCCCCGGATGTGGAGACAATTGCTCATGTCTTCAGGAACTCTTTTAAAGCTAACAGGACTTGGTCCTATTTTTCTTCTTTTGTAGGTATTCATATTCATAATTTGACTCTAAGGAGAACAATCCTAAGATGGTGGAATACTGAAGTGAAAGAAAGAGAAAAGTCATACTAATTTGCTCTTTCTAGCATGATTCTATGGGAACTGTAGAAGAGTAGGAACAGGAACAAACATGAAGCTAAGGAAACTACAGAATTGAGGATCATATATAATGTGACAAGGAATCTTAGAATAATGTTGAAGGTTAGAAAACCAGCAATGGAATTCCCAACCGAATGGCCATACATAGTTGCAGAATTGGGCAACTTACAAATAAGAGTGAAAGCCATTATAGTACTGCGGATTGCACCAGAGAAAGTTTGGATAAAATACAATATAGATGGAGCTGTGGGAAGAGAGAAATGAGGCAGTTCATATGCATTTTGTTTGAGGGATGAGAAAGGAGATATGATATTTGCTAAGAGAGAACCACAGCATTATGCAGATAGTATGCAAGCAAAGGCTAATGCAATCTTATATGCAGCTAACCAGTGTTCATAATCAAAGCACAATAAAATTATTATTCAGATGGACTCCCTACTCATGCAGAAGGTATTGGCAAATGAATGATTTTGTCTATGGAACATATCAAATACAGTCAAGCAGATACACAGTTTCATGCAAAATAAGCAATTTCAATATCAGCACATCTAGAGGGAGGGCAATCAATTAGCTGATTAATTAGCTAACTTAGCAATAGACACAGGTGCTTTCACCATCACAAGTTATCAGCAATTAGAGAAAAGAGGAAAAGCCATTTTAAATAGTGACAAATGGCAGAACCCATACTTGAGGATCATAACAGCAAGATAATAAGGTGCAAGAAGACATTCAAGACATCTAGGTTTTCTTTTCTGAATTCTAGAAATATTGTCTGATACCATAAGTATGTATTAAAGTATCCTAGAATCTTAGAGATCTGATACCAAAATATAAAGATAATAAATAAATAAGTTTTCATATAGGATAAAGTAGGTGTAATACCCCACATTTTGGAGTAGAATGAAAATCCGTCATTCCTATGCGTGGATATTTCAAAAGCCTCAAATCCTATATAAATTTAGTGTGTTAATCAATTTTGTAGTATAGGAATCTATTTGACAATGAATTTAGATCATAGAGGTCCCCTAACTCAAGTACAAGTTGAAAACTTTCCTATCGTTCAAGTTTTATTGAGCGTCAAAACTTGGGTCAACTTCAATCAACCATAACTCATTGTAAATGACGAACTGAGTGGTTTACTATATATCAAATGAAAGCTCTTTGAATTATCTTTCCAACTATACCAATTTTGCCTAAATTCAATATCAGAGTAAAGAGTTATTCCTATTTTACTCCAGCATGTCAAGCTGGAAACAGTGTGACGACATTCGTGGTAGCTTACCACATTTATGACGCCCTATCACGAAGGTCGCCAACCTTAGGTAGAAACCAACTCCTAAGTGACGACATTCATGGTAGCTTACCATATTTGTGACGCCTTATCATGAAGGTAGTCAACCTTAGGTAGAAACCAGCTCCTAAGTGATGACATTCGGGGTAGCTTACCATATTTGTGATGCCCTATCACGAAGGTCGTCAGCCTTAGGCAGAAACCAGCTTCTAAGTGATAAAATTTATGATAGCTTACCATATTTTTGACGCCTTGTCACAAATGTCGTTAGACTTAGGCAGAAACCATCAATTCCAGCTCCTGTGTGACGACATTTTTGATGGCTTATCATATTTTTGATGCCTTGTCACAAATGTCGTCAGACTTAGGTAAAAACCATCAATTCCAGCTCCTGTGTGATGATATTTTTGATGGCTTGTCACATTTTTGACGCCTTGTCACAAATGTTGTCAGCTATGATTTTCAGCAAATGGGAATTTATTTTAGTAAGGGCATTTTGGTTTTTTTCCTTCACTTTCCACGACTTATAACCCTCAAGGAGACACTTCCCATGACTTATAACCCTCAAAGAGCGTATTATCTTCCATTCTATTTAGTTAAACATCGCAAAAAAATCTCTTATACACTCTCAACCACAAGATTAGGGTTTTCTCTCAAGATCAAAACTCTCAAGAACAAGCCCTAGGGTTTTCATAGAAGAGTCTATTTCAAGGAAATTTTGCTGACAATCTTCACGAATTCTTAATCTAAGGTATGCGTAGTGTTCATCTATGGATTTAATTCATTCATAGAGCTCAAGAATCATGCTTTTAAATGTTATTTTGTAAACTTTTTGTGGTGATATGAGCATGTACTTGTTGATGATTGTTGTTTAAGTTTCAAGATGATATCTAAAGGTGTTTTCATGGAATATATGTGGTTGTTAGTTGAAAAACACGAACTTTGGATGGTTTGATATGATGCAAGTATGAAATCCACCTATGCCTTAAAGAATGCATGCAAGGTGTTTGATAAAATGCCTAGAATGCTAGAAATTCATATTTACATGATTCCATGATATCTAAATGACAAGTCCTTGTTAGCTATACACTTCAATATGGATTTTCATGTTATTTATGTGTTGTTATTGTTGTGGTATGAAGCATGTATGATAATGGAGATATAAATTATGTACTTGAAATATATCTATCCTTTTCCCTACCATGTTTGAGATGTTGAATAAATACATGAAGTATAATATCCCCTACTTATGACAATGTGAATTGTGGACTCCAATCTTATGATTAAGTCAGTCATGTTGTGTCTGTTTCCTTCCATCGAGTCATGGGGGTATTCATACTCGAAAATATAGTTGTGTGTCTAGAGCCATGTCATGTTATCACGATACTCTTAGTTAATCCATGATCTATAGAATTCAGTCAGTCATATGACTCAGGAAAATCCAATAACCTCAGTAATCTCAGTAGTTCAGTAATCTCAGTGATCTCAGTACTCAGTAATATCTATAACCTCAGTATTCAAAGTCAATCTCAGTAACTTCAGTATTCTTAATCAGTCCTCAGAACTCATTATATTTCATCAGTCATCGGAATCCAGTAAACTTAGTTTAGCTCTGCTAAACAATACCACTAGTATTAATCTAGTTAATCAGTATCAGTTTAGCCCAGTTATTTAGTTCAGTGTCTTTCAGATGAGAGTAGGATTCAGCATCGAGTGAGCCTAGGGATGGGGAATCACCCGCTAGATTAGGACTGAGATCCTTAGAAGCAATCCCTAAGTTCCAGAACTACATAGCCAACATAGGTATGAGATATCACCCATTAGATAAGACTGACATACTCAGGGTCACCCATTAGCACATTTATATGTATAGGACTGATCCCAGGAGTCACCGGCTAGATTAAGACTGACTCCACAGCAGATATCTTTACTGGCACAACAGATATCTTTATTGGTGGTGCGGTATTGACACTCTTCCAATCAGGGCTGAGATTGGACCCCAGTCAGCTTAGCTTGGGGCATGTCGGTTAGATGAACACATGCCACAATTTTAGTTACTGAATCAGCGCTTTCAGACACAGTCAACTCAGCTTAGTAGTACAGATTCAGTACTGTTAGATATAGTTAATGCTTATCATTGTAAATAGACTTCAAGATCACTCATTAGTTACTACGGATCTCAACTATGATTTATCAGTATCAGAATCATTAGATGTAAAGATCACCCGCTAGATAGGACTTATCTCAGACTAAGTCAAATCATCCTTATTATCAGTATACTCATGATCACCCGCTAGATAGGACTGATCTCAGATTTAGTTACTCTAAGTAAAACAGAACTCAGATAGTTCCATTAGAACTTAGACTGTCAGATACAGTCGCTCAATATCAGTTACATCAGTTAGGCCGATCATCACAGTTATATTAGTTATATCAGTTTTCTGAACTCATGTATCAATCATATCAGTTATCAAAATTTATGATATTAGTATTTAACTTCAGGACTGTCAGACACAGTCAACCAGACCAATTCTTCATAATTCAAACTGTCAGAAATAGTCATTCATCTATTCAGTATTTTAGTATCAGTACACTTATTTTATCAGTATTCAGACTTAGTAGTCAGTATCTCCATGAGTTCAGTTACAGTTATGTATGCATGTATGTATTCTCACATTCATATTAGTCAGTATTGTTCATGTATATAACCCTTTGCATTTAGCCTACCTCACTCGTATACTCAGTACATTCAGACGTACTGACGCATTTGCGCTATGGTGCTTTCTTTTATGTTACACCATAGGTTCAGAGGTACGAGCTCCAGATCAGCAGTAGCATTTCAGTGTTCAGAGTTTGCAGTGAGTCCTTCTCATTTGAGGATAATATGATTATTGCTACATTTACTATTCAGTTGCTAGATGGAGTTAGTTGGAGGCATGTTCCTTCAACTCCTTATTCAGACAGTTTGGAGGCTTTCAGACTACAGCATGTCAGACAGTTATTAAAGTTTTATTTTGGTATTGTTATACATTTTTTAGACATTTTGTTATCAGATGTTTATTTAGTTTGAACCTTATGGCCTTTTATGTTCATGTTTCTGTATTTTATGATATATTATGCAGTATAGCGGTACAGATATCAGTCATGGGTTAGCTTGTGGTCCTTCGGGGTCATAAGCACCGTGTAGCATTCCAATTTAGAAAATTGGGGTATTACAAATTTGGTATCAGAGCCTAAGGCTCAATAGAGTAGGCTCAATAGAGTCCTAGAAAGTCTGAAGGCCGCATCTAGTAGCGTTTTGTACACGTGTGTGTTGTGCACCACACTTATGTGCAGGAGGCTATGAGATGTTTTAGGAATATTTTCCCTTCTTTCAATTTCATGTCATGCCAGCAAGTTAGTTTAGCAATTGAGCAGTTAGATTTGTATAGCTTGTTTTCTCATCCTTGCATCTATTCATGCTATCCAAAATCTCAGAGAATGTAACTATTTCAAGGTAGAACCTTCTAGTAGTTGCAAGTTCAGTTCATCTCATGCATTATTCATTAGTTTTTGACTCCCAAAGTTTAGTTATAATCTAGTTTGTAGATGCTCTGTGCATCACCCAGTATCTCCATAAGGTAAGCATTCTTAGAAGGACATAGCATCCCAAGGAGGAGATACCCCACTTTCTCTTAACGCTTTTATGCCTTTGATCCTTCAATTTCTCCTTGCATAACGAATTCAGTCTAGAATAGAGGGTACTCATAAGTTGACCTTCAAGTTAGACCTCAGCTGTAAGTCAAGTATTCAGAGGTTCAGTTCAGTTCATGATGTTCAGTCCATATGTCACGTAGCAGAATCAGTCATGTTCTCATGTTTTAGTTCAATCTTAGTGCTTTTAACATTACATGTTCAGTCGCATG
This sequence comes from Capsicum annuum, assembly GCF_002878395.1. NCBI lineage: Eukaryota > Viridiplantae > Streptophyta > Magnoliopsida > Solanales > Solanaceae > Capsicum > Capsicum annuum. The sequence goes on along the minus strand of NC_061112.1, from coordinate 38,434,380 downwards.
TCGTGAGTCAGTTCAGTTATGTATTCACGCATCAGATATGCGTAGTCGCTTATCAGTACTTTCAGTCATGCATTCACGTATCATGTCAGTCATATAATTATGCATCAGATATGCATGGATTCAACTTATCAGCTAAGCATCAGATATGCATTCTCAGTTTGAAAAACTCAGTTTATCGGAACACTCAGTCCTACATTCATAAATCAGCTACCCATGTATCAGATATGCATGTACAGTATGATATGCTCAGTTTTCAGTCATGTCAGCCATGAAATCATGATCAGTCATTCATGCTATATATTCGTGTAAGTTGTCTTTTCTCTTATCTCAGCTAGTATCATTCGAGGACGAATGTTCCCAAAGGAGAGATATTGTAATACCCTATATTTTGGACTAGAATAAAAATACGTCATTCCTATGCGTGAATGTTTCAAAAACCTCAAATCCTATATAAATTTAGTGTGTTAATCAATTATGTAGTGTGGAAATCTATTTGAGCATGAATTTTAGATCATAGAGGTCCCCTAACTCAAGTACAAGTTGAAAGCTTTCCTATCGTTCAAGTTTTAGTGAGCGTTAAAACTTGGATCAACTTTAATCAACCATAACTAGTTGTATATGACGAACTGGGTGGTTTACTATATATCAAATGAAATCTCTTTGAATTAGCTTTCCAACTATACCAATTTCCTAAATCCAATAGGAAAGGGTTATTCCTATTTTACTCCAGCATGTTAGGCTAGAAATAGTGTGACGATATTCGTGGTAGCTTACCACATTTGTGATGCCCTATCATAAAGGTCATCAGCCTTAGGCAGAAACCAGCGCCTAAGTGACGACATTCGTGGAGCTTACTACATTTTTTATGCCTTATCACAAATGTCATCTGACTTAGGCAGAAACCATCAATTCCAGCTCCTGTGTGATGACATTTTTGACGGCTTGTCAAATTTTTGACGCCTTATCACAAATGTCGTCAGACTTAGGAAGAAACCATCAATTCCAGCTCCTGTGTGATGACATTTTTGACGGCTTGTCATATTTTTGATGCCTTGTCACAAATGTCGTCAACTATGATTTTCAACAACTGAGAATTTATTTTAGTAAGGGTATTTTGGTCTTTTTCCTTCACTTCCCACGACTTATAACCCTCAAGGAGCGTATTATCTTCCATTCTCTTTAGTTAAACATCTCAAAAAGCTCTCTCATACACTCTCAACCATAAGATGAGGGTTTTCTCTCAGGATCAAAACTCTCAAGAACAAGCCCTAGGGTTTTCATAGAAGAGTCTATTTCAAGGAAATTTCGCCGACAATCATCACGAATTCTTAATCTAAGGTATGCATAGTGTTCATTTATGGAATCAATTCATTCATAGAGCTTAATAATCATGCTTTTAAATGTTATTTTGTAAACTTTTTATGGTGATATGAGGATGTACTTGCTGATGATTGTTGTTTAAGTTTCAAGATGATATCTAAAGGTGTTTTCATGGAATATATGTGGTTGTTAGTTGAAAAACATGAACTTTGGATGGTTTGATATGATGCAAGTATGAAATCCACCTATGCCTTAAAGAATGCATGCAAGGTGTTTGATAAAATGCCTAGGATGCTAGAAACTCATATTTACATGATTCCATGATATCTAAATGACAAGTCCATGTTAGCTATACACTTCAATATGGATTTTCATGCTATTTATGTGTTGTTATTGTTGTGGTATGAAGCATGTATGATAATGGAGATATGAATTATGTACATGAAATATATCTATCCTTTTCCCTACCATGTTTGAGATGTTGAATAAATATATGAAGTATAATATTCCCTACTTATGGCAATGTAAATTGTGGACTCCAATCTTATGATCAAGTCAGTCATGTTATGTCTGTTTCCTTCCATAGAGTCCTGGGGGTATTCGTACCCAAAAATATAGCTGTGTTCCTAGAGCTACGTCATGTTATCACGATACTCTCAGTCAAGCCATGATCTATAGAATTCAGTCAGTCATATGAATCAAGAAAATCCAGTAACCTCAGTAATCTCAGTAGTTCAGTAATCTCAGTGAGCTCAGTGCTCAGTAATATCTATAACCTCAGTATTCAAAGTCAATCTCAGTAACTTCAATACTCTTAATCAGTCCTCAGAACTCATTATATTTCATCAGTCATCAGAATCCAGTAAACTTAGTTTAGCTCCGCTAAATAATACCACTAGTATCAATCTAGTTAATCAATACCAGTTCAGCTAATCTTCAGTTCAGTTATTCAGTTTAGCCCAATTATTTAGTTTAGTATCTTTCAGATGGGAGTAGGATTCAGCACCGAGTGAGCCTAGGGATTGGGACTCACCCTCTAGATTAGGATTGAGATCCTTAAAAGCAATCCCTAAGTTCCAGAACTATGTAGCCAGCATAGGTACGAGATGTCACCCGTTAGATAGGACTGACATACTCGGGGATCACCCGTTAGCACATTTATATGTATAGGACTGATCCCAGGAGTCACCCGCTGGATTAGGACTGAATCCATAACAGATGTCTTTACTGGTGGTGTGGGTACTAACACCCTTCCAGTCAGGGCAGAGATTAGACCCCAGTCAACTTAGCTTGGGGCATATCGGTTAGATGAACACATCCCATAGTTTTAGTTACAAAATCAGGGCTTTTAGACACAGTCAACTCAGCTTAGTAGTACAGATTCAGTACTGTTAGATACAGTCAATGCTTATCATTGTAAATAGACTTCAAGATCACTTATTAACTAGGACTGATCTCAACTATGATTAATCAGTATCAAAATCATTAGATTTAAAGATCACCCGCTAGATAGGAATGATCTCAGACTAAGTCAAATCCTTCTTATTATCAGTATACTCATGATCACCCGCTAGATAGGAGGACTGATCTCAGATTTAGTTACTCCAAGTAGAATGGAACTCAGATAGTTCCATCAGAACTTAGACTGTCAGATACAGTTACTCAGTATCAGTTATATCGATTAGGCCAATATCATAGTTATATCAGTTATATCAGTTTTCTAAACTCATGTATCATCATATCAGTTATCAGAATTCATGATATCAGTATTCAACTTTAAGACTATCAGACATAGTCAACCAGATCAGTTCTTTATAATTCGAACTGTCAGAAATAGTCATTTATCTATTCAGTATCTCAGTATCAGTACACTCATGTTGTCAGTATTCAGACTCAGTAATCAGTATCTCCACGAGTTCAATTACAGTTATGTATGCATGTATGTATTCTCACATTCATATTAGTCAATATTATTCATGCATATAACCCTTGCATTTAGCCTACCTCACTCGTATACTCAGTACATTCAGACGTACTGATGTATTTACGCTATGGTGTTTTCTCTTATGTTACAACATAGTTTCAGAGACACGAGCTCCAAATCAGTCATAGTATTTCAGTGTTCAGAGTTTGCAGTGAGTCTTTCTCATTCGAGGATAATATGATTATTGCTACATTTACTATTAAGTTGCTAGATGGAGTTAGTTGGAGATATGTTTCTTCAACTCCTTATTCAGACAGTTATTACAATTTTGTTTTGGTATTGTTATACCTTTTTCAGACATTTTGTTATTAGACATTTTTTCAGTTCGAACCTTATGGCCTTTCATGTTCATGTTTCTGCATTTTATGATATATTATGTAGTATACAGGTACAGATATCAGTCATGGGTTAGCCTGTGGTCCTTCGGGGTCATGAGCATCATGTAGCATTTTGGTTCAGAAAATCTAGGTGTTACAGTAGGCCACAGTAAATAAGAGATATATATGAAAACACATCATGTTGCTAGATTAGTACAAAGGTCATATAATCAATTATCTAAAGAAGTGAAACAAAGAAACAAAATTGTGAAAATAGAACAAACCTTAATAAATCAAATAGAAGAATTAGAAACTATAGAATTATCAAAAGCAATTATAATCTCAGACCTTATAAATCTGGTAAACTGCATAGATCATATAAACTTGTTAAAGTGTAGATTAGAAAGTATTAGATATTGTATAAAGTATAGAAATATTAGAATACAAGCCATTAGAAAATAGTGTATTAACGATATGTTCCTGTTAGGGTAAGAATAGTATTAAAATAGATAACTTAAAGAAACTAGAGTATTTAGATCCAACAATTCAAACTGAGAAGAAATACAGACGTTTTAAAGACAATTCTCTTATGAGGTATAATTTTAATAACGGAGAACATATATTACATGGAGAAAACCCACAGCTAAATACTATTACAGACCTTATAATAAACCTTGGAGAAATGATTCAAAAATAAAATACTAAAATATTAAAGACTCTAGAGATATTAGAAGACCTACGAAATAAACAAAAGAAACTGTTAGATAAAATAGAACAAAATTTCAATTTCCTAAAGAATCACAAACGGAACGAGAAAAGAAAATTAAAGATTTAATTAATAAGGATAGAGAGGGTAGCTTAAGAAATCCGAAAAGCAAATTAGTACTACAAGAAATAAGAAAAGAAATTAGTCAATTAAAAGAAATAACACTCTCATGAATAATAATATTTCTATAAATGATCAACTTTACTTAGCAATATTACAAAAGGCTGCTCAAATTTAACCAAATCCCCAAGGATTATTAGACTACCAACCTCAAGGAAGATCTGACTCTATAGTCATAAAATAAAATAATATTATAATACTATTACTATTAGAACTTAATAAAAACCTAAAAAAAGCAAAACAACAAACTAGTCAAGAAGATAAAAATATAAAAAAAATAATAGAATAAAGAAAGTAGAATTAACCCCGCAAAAAGAAAAAGCTAAAACTTCTAAACCCAAAACATGAACCTTTTTTCAACATCCACAGACAAACCAAGATCAAGCTTTATCCAAGACAGAATAAAAATCAACATGTTATCTAAGATCATAAATAGACCAAAAATAACCTCAAGACACCAGCTAGAAGAGATAGTAGATGTAGATAAAAATATACAACTCTTTCAACAAAACAAACTAAAAGTATTAAGCGCCAAGACACTATATAATGAAGGAATATTTTCATTAGCACAATTATATAAACATTATAGGAAAGAACAAATGTGTGTTATTGGTAAATATAGCACCAATATAAATCTTATAATTTCAAAATCCTTAAAACAAATTACTAAATCAAACATGAGCGTCATGCATATGGGACTTATAGTAATAGGTTTGAAAGGTCTAACTAGAAAGAACTTAGAAACTAAAGTATTAGTTATAATATATGATAATAGATGGTCAGACTCAAAAAGATCTATAATAAGAATAATAGAAGTAGACGTGTCATCAAATGGAGGATTTTTTTACTGTAGTCTAGACTATATGATAAATTCCTTAGAATTTGAGAAATATAAAAAGATAGGTATTCAGACTAAAGGATCTAAAGAGATGAATAATGAAAATAATTTAATAATATGTGTAGAATTTATAGAAAAATTTGCCACTAATAGTAGTACAAAATTTAGATTAAAAATAGATAATGTAGTAAGTTTAATGAAAAATAAAGGTATTAGATTAATAAAACCCCTGAAGATAGATTCAGAAGAATATGCATGATTAGAATGGAACTTAGAAAATTTTACTAAGAAAGAAATACTAAAGCCAACTAATCATTTGATGTATATAAACAATAAAGGAGAAACTTCGGTAAGATTCACAGACTACCAGTACACAAACGAAAAAGAAATTGATAAAGAAGTTGAAGAAAGTGAGAGTACTAATTTTATGAATATAGAAATACTAGAAGAAGGTTTTGAAGTAAATAAGGCTATAATGGAAGCAGAAGCCCTATACGAAATAAATAACAATAGAACGTACAAATGTATAGGTTGTAAAATGGGGAACCTCAATCGCACCGAAACTAAAGAACATTTTGTCAAATGTGAATTAAGAACTAATAATTATGGTTACACACTTAAAAAGAAAGAAAAGAAGAAGACCTAGAAATGAGTTATTGTATAGATGAGATCAGAAGTATAAAAGAATTTATGGAAAGTGTGGCAAGTACTTCAAGCTCTTTCCAAAAAACGATTGGTATGCAAAGGGTAAATATAACAACAGGCAATTTACCAAAATATAGAGTATTTAGAATAAACGCTGAAGAACAGATAGAACAGGACATAAAACTTAGAGGAATAAGAATGCCAATAGAAGAACTCATTAGGTTACAAGAAGGTGGTAATAAAGGAAAGATTTTAAATCTAGCGGCTCATAACCCCCGGACATGAAATGTTGTAATAGACATATGGAAGAATGTAGTTGTAGCAGATTACATACAACAAATACAAGCTAATCAAGAGCCAGATGCAGAAAATATGTGTAAATATCTAAAATCGTTCCTAGGAGAAACTACTGAAGCATTATGGGGAAGCATATAAGACAATATTCCCCGAAGATTTTTAGGAATTGATAGAAATAGATGCTAACCTATATAATTTTGTAAATAAAGTACATACTTTACAAATAAGGGAAGATCTCAATAGTGGATTAATAGTATTACAGAAAAGGGCTTTAATAAATCTAGAACAATTAAGTATAATTGGATAAAAATTGAAGAATTTTTAAATGAATATTTCTATTAGTGTACAATTAGTGAAAACTCGTTTGACCAAACTTTAGAAAAAAGATTATTCAATAAATTACCCAAAGTATTAGGAAGAGAAATAGAAGAAAAATGGTCCAAAAGAGATGGAATAGTACAAAATTTAGACACAAAATGGTCAATAGGACAAAGAATACAACATATAATGGAAATATTACAAGAAAAGTGTACGAATATCTAAATAAAAAAATAATTAAAAAGAGGTGATACAAATTTCTGTAAAAATATATATACTACACAACATTATGATCAAGACTACAAGAAAAGAAGACATAAAAAATCACATAAAAGGGATTATCATACTAAGAATTTTTTCTTAAGAAAATCACAAGCTAAAAAGCCATATCTAAATAAACAGAGATATGTAAGAAAATATAACTCCAATAAAACTTATAAAAATAAATTAGAATGTTTTACTTGTAGAAGTATAGAACATTTAGCAAATACTTGTCCAAAAAGAAATAATAGTAGATCTAGAAAAGCAGTTAATAGATGAAGTAAATGAAAATCTAATACATGTAGACAAATATATGTCAGACAACGAAAGCATATACTCAATCAGAAGTATGAAAGTATTCAAAGAAGAAAAGGATACATTGAATTCCTCGAATTCTGAAGAAGAAGAATACATAAATGAAATAGGATTAGAAAATATAAATCCAAACTATCATGATTTAGTCAACCTTATAGAAGAATGTGAACATAAATTTGAAAAGGGTAAAGGATTAGATAGTAACCAGTGTTCGTACTGCAGATGGTTTCTAAGTAAAAATAAAAGGGCAAAATGCAGTAAATGCTAAATATAGAAGGATGCATAACTTGTATAGAAAAAGCCTCAGGAGTCCAAAAATAGAAAATAATTTAAAAAAATTGTACAGACAAGTACTTATAAATAGACCAACAGACGATAGAATATTGAAACTAGAAGAAAAACTAAAAAGGCTGGAGATAAGAATAAATAACCTCGAAAAAAATAAAGAGGTAATTAAAGAAGAAGACTTATTAGAATTAGAATTACTAAATACATCTATCTAAAATAATAAAGTCAAACAGAAAAAATCAATGAATATATCATTTGAAGGAATGATATGTAATGAAGAAAAAAACATTAGTACAGATAAAGTCTTAACAAGAATAAGAAAAAATTATGAGTTTGAAACCTTAGATATAGTGGATTCAGAATGTACAAGAAGTATATTAAACAGTAGAATTTTACCACCAAGACTAATTAAAAATTTACCAAAACCCCAAAAAATCATTCAAATGGACGAAACTCATAAGACTTATACAAAATATATACCAAAAGCAAAAGTAAGCTTTATTAACACTTGTGAAAATTCTATCAACCATCATACACAAACTCACTGGAATATTAGTTAGGGACTTAAACATAAAGACAGACTTTGTGTTAGGATTAGATTTTATGGTACAAAATAATGGAGGATGTTTTGTTACTAGAGATTGGGTAGTTTTAGCAAGCAATATTACTCACTCACCAGTACAGAGACAACCTATACTAACTAAATATCATTTACTTAAGGATATATCAGAAGAAGAAAGCTCAAATAATCAGATAAAACCGAAAAAAAAATACTAGAATGTGATAAGGGATAAATTTGTACATGTAGTGACAGTAAAAAGATAACAAAGTATGAAGAATTACAAGATCCATTAAGTAGAAGAATTAGAAAAAGATTACACAATAATAGAAATGAATACAGAATTTTACAATTTTAAGAGAGGAATACAACATATAAGAATAATATAATTTAAAAAAAGACAGATAATATTATATTCTGCGATCATTGTTCTTCGATGACAGAAGCTTTTAGAAGACTAAATCACGCAAATGAGACTCTAAGACAAGACAATGAAAACCTTATAAATGAAAAATGACAAATGATAGAACATATAGGCATTTTACAAGATCATATCAAAGTTCTTTATTATGAATTATCCCAACAGACTTAACAAACCTATGAAACTCAAATGGTTCCAAAGAGTTCTCCATCTCCTTTAAAAATGGATAAGAAGGGTGTGCATTCCCCAATGAATGCAAAATAACCTACTGTATCGAGTAATGATACAGCTAGTCTCGTTCAAACGGTAACTGATAAAGATTTATCAAATCTGTTAATAGCTAACACTTTGCCAAAAAGTGTAGGGACCTCCCAGCTAGTTTCAAAATAATAGGTACTCAGACACTAGACGAAGGAAAGTTGGTGACTACCCAAGAGAAAAATAAAAAAGGTTTCTACCTGCGAAGACGGAAAAGTAGTAAAAGAATATAGAACAAATAGTAGAAGACTCTATCAAAAAACTGTTAGCGGAACAACCTAAAGAAATTGTAATGGAAAATCCAAAGCCTAAGCCAAGATCCAAGATTTTTCCAAGAGAAAAGACAAGACCTAGAACTGGAACAAAACTAGGCCTATCAAGTGGAGATAGTGAAGAATATGATCCAACAATAGAAGATGACTATAACTCAGCTATGGATCAAATTGCTCAAGACTCAAATGCGGACGATGACTCTGGAATGAGTTTCAATCAAGAAGCATTACATAATTTGGAGACGTAAGTAGTGACGATACTTATAGAAAGGCAAAATTCAAGACGTAAGCAATGATGTAAAGGATAAAAGACTGATGCTAAGTGAAAAATAAATGGGCGAATATGAATTAAAGAGAAAACATGATCATGTGATAATGGGGCCCACGAAGTATACCCAACATGCAAAAGTTTCTTAAATACATTTGAAGTCTGCCAGACGCCTATAAATACCCACTTCGACAGACTTAAGAGGGTAGAGTGAAAGAAAAATTATAGCACAAGAACTCAAAGTAGAGAGAATATAAGAGAGAGAATTTCTTAAGTTTCTAAGTTTGTTCTTAAAAAAAAGAGTAAGTAAGTTTGTGTACAGTATCTAAGTTTTTTTCTCTGTAGCTGCGAAGTTTTTTAGCGACTTCTGAAAGGAAAACCTCTCTTCACCTTAAGACATGTAAGTAGTTATTATTTGAAATCATTGAATCTTTTTCTCCCTACTTAAATTATGTTTGCTATGTGAAATTTTCATGAATTCCTGTAAATTACTTCTTAAATATACCCCCAATATATGGTTAGTCTCTTAATGTTTTAACCGTGATGATGGATTAATCTGTAAATTTCTAGGAATTTGAAAAGTCCAAAGAAGATTTAAAAGTACTGTTGTGTTGTCCCGGGGAGTGATTAAAGAAGATATTGCTAAATTACCAAACTGGGCCCGTGTCAGGACAGGACCAATATTAAGATATTTTGATTATGTACGAATTACAATAAGTTAGATTGATGTCAATTTAAATTATGAATTATAAAACATGAATACACAAAACATTTAAACTACTTGATGTAAATTTTCAAGGAGCCAAATTATCTCACAAGATAATTATGTATAATTTACTCATATGAATAACAAAATTCGATGCATTTTAAAGTTTAGATCTTTATTTATATGACTAAGATTTGTTAAATTAAGTATAAAATATGTCATTAAAATTGATACATAAGAATTGACACCTATTGTATAAAATAGAAAATGATTATTGAAAAAGATAAAGTATTATCTAGTCATTATATATTACATCACATGTGTGTTGCAATTAATAACTCAAAATTGCATTGTATTCCGCTACTAAGCAAATATAAACATCCTTTGCTTTCATTCGCCTTTCTCTCTTTATTTGTCAACTTGTTCTTTGAAGTTAAATTAAATTATTTTAAATTAAAATTTTAAGTGTTTTGAAAATTATATAAAAAAGAAAATTATAAGTTACCATCAGTCATATTAATTTAAGTTATTTGACTCTAAGAACACGATAAAGCATACTTTTGTAGATGTTTATCGAACTTTTCTTTTGTATATGTTCCTTCCATTGAAATGTAAGAGTCGTTTGTTAGAGTGCATAAAAATAATTTTGAATAAAACGTGTTAGCAATGTTTGCATTAATAATGATTGTATTAGTAATATTGGTATAATTTATGCTATCATTATTTCTTATACACTATTAGGTGTGATGTATTAGAACTTAACTTTTCAATTTTGATATATTTAAATAAAAGTTTTTTTAAAAAAAAGGATTGCATATACATTCAAAGATTTATCCGGGATCTAACACGTGTTCTATATATGTTATTTTTTGTTTCAATTTATGTGACACAAATAGAATTTAAATAATCAATCATACTTTTAATAGGTATTTAGACAATTTTAGTAGTTAACTATTATAATTTATAATATTTTTAATGTAATTTTCAAATAATATACGTTACTTTTCTTGTCCAAACATTTGTAGCATTGATAATCAATTATATTTTAAAAATAATTTAAGTCTTCAATTATTGTTATTTATAATACTTTTCTTTTATTCCAATTTAAGTGACACTAATATAATTTCGAGAGTCAACCAAATATTTATATCGTTTAAATTTTTTAAGTTGTTAATTATTATGATTTATAGTATTTTTTACCTATTTTTTAAAAATATATAAAAGATTAAACTATCTTTAAATATTTTAAGTTGTTAATTATTATAATTTATAATATCTTTTATGTAATTTTTGAATAATATATGTTACTCTCCTTATCCAGAGTTTTGTACCCTCGATAGTATATTTTTAATAATAAATAATTTAAAATTTTAACTATTGTGATTTCTAATATTTTTTCTATTCGAATTTAAGTACAATGCTTAAAAGATCATAATAATTAATTAGGGGTGATATAGTAAAATCACTGTAACACCCCGCAAAATTCCCTCATAATATGAGCCTTAGAGCGAGTTGAGTAAAGTGTTATTCCGGCCTCAAAAGTTTGAGAGGTGTCTTCCCAAGTGTGAGATATTTTGAACCATGTGTAATTTTCCTAATTTCAATATTTTATCACATGAGAAATTTGATAAGCTTTCCGTCGATATAAGATTCGCCCAAATCCGATACTCGAGTAAGAAGTTATGGTTAATTTAAGTCTTAGTCGTAAAACAACATCATTTCAGTGATTGGCGCATCGTGAAGAGGATTTATTTGACAATTGTCGATTTCTAATGGGACTCCGCAATAGTGGCGTATCACGGAGGAGCCCAATTTCTCAATAGTCAATTTTCAGTGGAACCCCGCGATAGTGCCGCATCGCGGAGGAGTCCCAGGTCCGAACCAGTGGGACAACGCGATGGCTCTGCATCGCGGGGACTCCCAATTTACTAATTGTCAAATTCCAGTGAGCCACCGCAATAAGTGGCACGTCGCGGTGGCGTATGAAATTGGATTCCCAGTTTAATTGTTTTTCCAACTTCGTACAGATGTTAAAAAAGGGCACTTTGGACTTTTTCCAAGCCTAAAAGATCGTGTAAACACCAAATCAAGGCCATTTACAAGCATTCTATGAATTTTTTCTCAAGTTTTCTCTCAACAAAAATCCTAAGTATCTAAAACCTCTTTCAAGAATCTCAAGAATCCACCATGGATTTTCTAAATTGAGTCAAGATTCAAGGTTCCCAAGTCAAGGGTCTCAAGAACCCTCATTCAAGAGTACGAATAGAGTTCCAAAAATGAGAGTTCATCCAAAGCTTTCTAAGTCAAGGTATGTAGGGTTTTGAACAAGGTTAACCCTTTCACCCTTGTGCCCAAAAGGCTTATCTACATCATGAATTTCCAAAAATCTATGAGGTTTTAGATGAATTTGAATTGGGGGTTTTCAAACATTATTATTGAATGAATATTGGGGGTTTTCAAACATTATTATTGAATGAATTATCTTGATATTTTCCAAGAATTAAGAGTCAAATGGCATGATTTCTGCATGTTTTATTGAGAATTTATAGCTGGGTATAAAACCCATGATTTTACTCCTTGAGAAGCTAATATTTGCAATGTTGAGATATTGAAGCATATGACTATATTGAAATTTTGAGATAAATTGCTGAAATTTCCATATTTCCACATGATTTATGAATCTATATACTATATATATTATGCTTTTGATGAGCTTCAATATGAGATTGAACTATGGGTTAGTAAGCGTTATTTGAGACTTGTGAATTTATGAACTCTTGTACTATAAGCACCCATGATTTGAGTATTTTGAGATGATTGAGAAATGAATTGACCTAATGGTCCTTGAACTTTGAAATCTACTTCACTATACGAGATTATCGATTTGATTATTGGGTTCATGGTAAACCATGAGATTATTCTAAAAGTTGATTTTTATGAGATTAGCGCAGATAATCTAAAGGGAGTAGTGTTTAATTAGCGCAGATAATCTAAAGGGAGTAGTGTTTAACACTGAGCAGGTAAGTTACTACGGCTTCTTACCCCAAAACTACGTGCCACCGTAGGTTATGCTTGAGGCCAAATTTATGATGAATATGATTGGGCCCGAGGTTGAGTTTTGTTTAGTGATTACTAGACCTAGTTTATACTCCCTGGCAAGAGTGTGACGCTCCTCCCCAACGTGGGGTCTCCTTCTTAGGAGGATAAAACATTGGACTCCTTATAGCTCGTATGGTTTATGTCGGTTACGAGAACCTCCCTTGCCCTTTAAACTTGAGATCAGCTACTTCTTTGAAAGCTAAAGTATTTTCCCTCCTATGATCTATTTTTCTAATAATGAGGTTGCAAAGTTGCTTCCTAGCTAAAGTATTCCATTGATATGAATTGTCTCTTTAAAATAAAGTATTTTCTCTTGATTTGGTATTTTTCCATGAAGTCTTGAGATGAGTTATTTTCACTAAACTAGAGTATATTCCTTTTTAGATTGAATGATTTCCCTAAAGCCTGAAATGAGATGTTCTTCTAAAGTGAATGAAATGCCTTTAAGCATGTTTCAAAGTTATATGATTCCGAATTCCAAGTATTTAAGTTCGAAAATAGTTATGGGATCTTAAGAATTGATGACGTTTTACTCTCCATAAGACATATGAATGATTTAAAAGTATCGTGTAAAGTTTCTTTATCCCTTTAGTATTGATAATAAAAGGAGATTTGTGATTTCAAGTTAAAGTATGATGACTCACGAGATTTGTGCTACACGCTTCATCCTAAATGATTTATGAGCTTAACATTTTATATTTGTTCAAGACATAGGAGCCATCCCATATTGCATGCATGACTTGATTAAAGAATATTAACACCGTTTTATACATATGCATTCACCCCCACATACTCAGTACATCCTCAAAGTACGGATTCAATATACGTCTATGTTCTACATTGTCTCATAATGTAGGTACAATATTATACCGCATATACCATGTCCAATCAGTTCACAGCTTCCAACCATCAGGTGATAGGTCCTTTTGATTTAGGGCCACAAGTCAGTGATATAATAGAAAATATTGTATTTTCCCTTATTCACCGTATTGAGTTAGGGTGGTTGGGAGTTATGACCCAGCTACCCATGGTCAGTACTGGTAGAGGCTTCATAGATAGTCAGTAGAAGTTGATGTATTGAGTTTCAGTTTGATGTTAAAGTAGAGTTTTAACCTTATGACTTTAGTTTAGTATTGAGTAAATTTATAATAGAGTTATCTTCCACTTTATTCCTCTTTATTTATGCATTTTATTCAGTTATTTATGTGTTATGCCAAGTGAAGGATTAGCTTGGGGTCACTTGTGACCCTAGGCAACGTGTAGCATCTCGAGGGGTGATTTCGGGTCGTTACAAACTTGGTATCAGAGCACAAGGTTCAAGTGTCTTGCGGAATAGTACGGAGGTGTATGTACTTTTCTTTGAGATGCTACAATGCATTTAGGAAATGTCTCCATTCTTTCGAGTCTTAGATCGTGCTATAGGGAGATTCCCTATGTGCTTATGCGGATCCTCAACTTTCTCTATTCAGGACATCTCTGCTTTATTTCTAAGGTATCAAAAATAGTCAAGCTTGAATCCTTACAGATAGTAATGGAATTGTGATCGAGTTAGAAAGTATCCCATCAGTGTTTTTGTGTTCCGATGGTTGAAGTATATTATTCATGATTCATAAAAAGTCGGGCACTAAGCCCAAATCAGAGGTGCTTTTAGATTTCTTCTCAGAATCTATAATATGAAGCTATGCTTCCTTACCCATCTATTAATCTTGAGATATCATGATTAGTAAGTTTCAGTTCCTTCCCCGATGACGTTCTCAGATTAGCTAGTAAGAAGCTTCAGAAGTCTCTTAAAACGACTTGATAGGAGCCTTCTTGTGTATCATGAGTTCCTCATGTTTAAAGTTATTGCCTCACTCTTATGAGTCTTATAAGTGAGACAGAATGAGATGTGTATTCTTAGATCAATGAATATTGTGTGTTAAGTTCCTATCTCTTTCAATATGTAATCTTGTTATCATTGTTTTTTTGAAAAGGAAATCAAGTCTAGTGAAGTCGAGTGGAGCTTTTTCGATTCACTAGCATAGTTGCTTTGTTATTCATCTCATTTTCTTATTCAAAACATAAAACCAAAGTCTAGTAAAGTCGTGTGAGGCCTATTTCAATTCACTAGCAACTTGTTGTGCATCCTGTTGTTCTTGTGTTGGTTGAAATGGGGGTTTAGAGTTATGGTGACAAGAAAAGTGATTAGGGCCATTTATTGAATTTATGTGTATATATGTACAGCTAAATTTTGTTGCATGTTAGGCTAGCAATGAAGTGCCATGTCCTAGCTTATTTGGGAAATATTATTTTCTTGAAATATGAAAAAAGTTATTAATGATGATTATTGCATTGAAAAGTATAGATTATTGATGAAAGTACTTGGTGGATGGACATTGTTAATTTAGGCATCCTTGAAATTTACGAGGTGGAGTGTAGTCGAAACTTATAGGGCTATGAGCTAAGTTGGGGCTGTATAAATAAGTGGGTATCAATGGTATGTAGAAGGAGAACATGCTAATAAATTGGGAATAAGATGGGTCTTGTGATTACGATCAAATATTGTTGATTATAAAGTTCGAGTGGGTATGTGAATTATCGATTATCGTTAATGTTTTATTTCATAACTTCCGAGTGAGAATAGCACTAGACACTAAGTTTGAATGATTGATGGTCATGAAAGTAGAGGCAATGATTTCTTGCTTAATGGTACTAGTTATAGAGAGGTGGTTAATAGGCTTGAACAGTGTGTGCAAGGGCCTAAGTTTATTTGATCCGTAATCAAGTTTGATATTTTCTGTTTGGTATAGAGACACGCCCAAAGTGCTATGGGACTGCATTATTTTTTGGGGATTATTGCCTGTTGTCTGGTTAATAGTGGCGCTAAGTTGCTGGGTGGAACTAGTGAGATATTGAATAATGTCCTTGATAGCTAAGTTGAGGAGCTATTAATAATAGTGTTGTGTATGATTTTTATTTTTTATGGTTTAGAAATATAAGTCTATAGGTAATATACAGGTATGCTATAGCAGAAATGACGTGGTTCGTCAAGGATTTGGAGATATCCGTTCTAAGCGTTAAGTAGTGAATGATGACTGTTGGGGCTATAGAAGGATGATGTGTGTCTCAGGAGGCGGTGTTATGAATTAGTGTTGCGCTTTGAGGAATGAAGTGGTCAATCGGGACATGGAGCAGTAGCAGCTGACTGAGGACATGACCCGGAATAGAAAAACTTAGAGGAAAGGCATTCGGATAGAGGGCTAAGGGTGTGGATGAGTCGTAGTCAGTAATTAGGTGAACTTTGGCATCCTCGGCTTGGCAATTTTTTGTGGATGTCATACCTATGTTATTTTATGGTGTCCTATGCTTCTGATGCTTTTGCATACTACCTTTTTATCTTGAGCCAAAGATCTACCGGAAGCGGCCTCTCTACTTTTCTAAAGGTAGTAATATGGACTGCGTACAATCAACCCTCTCCAGACCCCACTTATTTTGTAATATATTGGGTTTGTTGTTGTTGTTGTTATTATTGTTTTACGCTTTAAAATGTAGTTATTCGGGTCAAGTTCTTTTGTTTATGTTCATTATTATAACCCCGACTCTAGAGCAAGGTGATAACAGTAAGACCAGAGTTATGTGGTGGTTCACTGCCATGGAGTGATGGCTTAAGTCTAAGGGGGAGATGATAGAATCGGTAACAGGGTCAAACCTTAATACTCTAGTGGATGTACCAGTGAACCGTAGAATAGCTTCGAGAAAGATTGATGCTTGACCCAATCTCTTTTCAATACTTTCAGTTGTCCCAATACCTGCTCATGCTTTATATTTCTATTCCATGATCCTAATTCATGTTCATACATATGATAGAGAGTTATGTACTCTCCTAGTTCATAAAATGGGGAGTTCTGGTGCATTTGACAGTCGGGATCACATCCTATGAGTTTTGAACTCCAAATTCAGGTCATACAACTCGTGACTTAAGTACTCGAGCAATGTTTTTAGTAATTTATGAAGTCCAAATTTATATAATACATGTCCTTGGGTTAGACTGCTTTGATAAGTTCATGATGTTAAAGGCCTCAAGCCTCAGTTAAGTGCCAACTTAAGTACAATGTCCCTTCATGCTTCAGGACCACATGTTCTAACTTTTCAGCAACCTCTTCCTTAAGTCGCGATAGAGAGGATGAACAATTATGCCAATAGAAGAGGGCAAATATGTCATGTTGGGAAAGACAGTTGTATGTAGATGTTGATTCTTGAGTCCCCTTTCATCCAAGAAATCTAAGAACCCTTTTTTCTAAAACTCAAAGATTCTCTTGTTTATGAGTTTCCATAATACATGTGGGTTGGAATTGATGTTCCTACTATGATTGACTTGTGATTCATGTTTGTTTACAAGGTTTTCAAACTTTGACCCTAGTATGTGAAATTCATGTGACGTCCATGATAAACCTTCACGTTGCTTGTTAGATGATGTGTTCATGCCAATTGAGTGAAGAAATTGTTGAATAAGCAAAGCATGCTCCCATGTGTTTGATGAAATGCTTATGTGAAGGAATTAGAGCCATTATAGAAGACCCCCAATTGTGTACAAACCCATGCATGCCAAGTGTTTTTTGAAAAGCCTTAGTGAATGAATTAAGACGTGATAGTATGAAATTCCCCAATTATGCATTCTTTGATACATGCCAAGACTTTAATACGTGCTGAGTGATTGATGCAAGACCTTGTTAAACGGAATGTGAGCCGAGAGCATGTATCCCTATATTATCGCATGTCTATGATTCCTAAATACTTGAAGTGATGCCTTAGTAATTGTGATGGTGAATATATGTTATGATTCCTAAATGCTTGAAGTGATGTTTTAGTGATTGTAATGATGAATGAATGACCGTGGTCATGACTAGTTAAGAATGGTTATGTTTTACTTTTATGTTATCGAGTCCTGGGGGTATATGTACTCAACAATTAAGCTGTTGTCTAGAGCCCGTATCAGTTTTCGCGATGATATCAGTCAAGTTATGATTCTCAGAACTTCGAGAGTTATAGAACTCAGGACTCTCAGGCAGTTATAGAACTTGAGTAATCTCAGTATCGTTAGCGCTCTAGCCTTGGTTCTGTACCCTGCTCAGATTTAGTAGTATATAAGTGTTCAATGCAAACCTCAGTAGTATTCGAGTACTCAGTTTAGAGTTCAGTATTATTCCGTCAGATAACGGGACCAAGGGAATTTAACTATTCATACGAGTAGACTTAGTTAATCAGCTCAACATCAGTGTTATCAGATTTTGAGATAGCCCGTCAGACAGGTTTGATCTCAGATGTAATTGAGTATTCTTATTATTATTTCGAGGTCACTCTCTAGATGGACTTGATCTCAATCCCAGATTCGATTGAGTATTCTTGTTATCAGCTCCAGAGGTCACTCATTAGATAGGCTTGATCTCAGTTTCTGGTTCAGTTGATTTGCTTCTTTGGCAGATTCAGAGATCCCCTGCTAAATAGGTCTGGTCTCAGACATAATTATTTTATATCATTGATAGTAGGTTTAAGGATCATCGGTTAGGGAGGTTTGATCCTAGATTTAGTCAGTCGATGATCGCACGCTCTGAATTCAGCATGAGTTAACTCTTCGTTATAAGACTAAGGCAAGTTAGCCCAGATTCAGACGAAGGTAACATCCTTCCTTTATTCAGCTACTGTTTAATCTGAAATTCAGTTACATGTCTATTCCTATCATGAATATATGTATTCTTCAAGTATGCTGGGTTTAGAAAGGTATAGATTCAGTTTGACAAGTATTTCAGCTGTACATCCTCAGTTCTTTCCGTTTTCCTAGCCTGACTAGTGACATTTGAGATTAAAAATTCCTAAGGGGGAGATATTGTAACACCCCGTAAAATCCCTCATAGTTTAAAAGTTTGAGATGTATCTTCCCAAGTGTGAGATATTTTGAACCTTGTGGAATTTCCCTAATTTCAACTTTTATCATATGGAAAATTTGATAAGCTTTCCGTCGATATAAGATTTGCCCAAATTGATATCCGGGTAAGAAGTTATGACTAATTTAAGTCTTATTCGTAAAACAGCATCATTTAAGTGATTGGCGTGTTGCGGAGAGGGTTTATTTGGGAATTGTTGATTTTCAGTGGGACTCCGCAATAGTGGCGCATTGCGGAGGAGCCCAATTTCTCAATAGTCAATTTCCAGTAGAACCCCGCGATAGTGCCGCATCGCAGAGGAGTCCCAGGTCCCAACCAGTGAGACAACGCGATGGCTCCGCGTCGCGGGGACTCCCAATTTACTAATTGTCAAATTCCAATGAGCCACCGCGATAAGTGGCACGTCGCGGTGGCTTATGAAATCGGGTTCCCAATTTAATTTTTTTCTAGCTTCGTACAGATGTTAAAAAGGGCACTTTGAACCTTTTTCAAGCCTATAAAATCGTGTAAACACCAAATCAAGGCTATTTACAAGCATTCTATGAGGTTTTTCTCAAATTTTCTCTCAACAAAAACCCTAAGTATCTAAAACCTCTTTCAAGAATCACAAGATTCCACCATAGATTTTCTAAATTGAGTCAAGATTCAAGGTTCCCAAGTCAAGGGTCTCAAGAACCCTCATTCAAGAGTACGAATAGAGTTCCAAAAGTGAGAGTTCATCCAAAGCTTCTAAGTCAAGGTATGTGGGGTTTTGAACAAGGGTAACCCTTTTACCCTTGTGCCCAAAAGGCTTATCTACATCATGAATTTCCTGAAATCTATGAGATTTTTACATGAATTTGAATTGGGGGTTTTCACCCATTATTATTGAATGAATTATCTTGATATTTTCCATGAATTAAGATTCAAATAGCATAATTTCTGTATGTTTTATTGAGAATTTATAGCTGGATATAAACCCCATGATTTTACTCCTCGGGAAGCTAATATTTGCAATGTTGAGATATTGAAGCATATGACTATATTGAGATTTTGAGATAAATTGCTGAAATTCCCAGATTTCTACATGATTTATGAATCTATATGCTATATATTATGCTTTTGATGAGCTTCAACATGAGATTGAACTATGGGTTAGTAAGCTCTATTTGAGACTTGTGAATTTATGAACTCTTGTGCTATAAGCACCCATGATTTGAGTATTTTAAGATGATTGAGAAATGAATTGACCTAATGGTCCTTGAACTTTGAAATCCACATCACTATATGAGATTATCGATTGGATTATTGGTTTTGTGGTAAACCATGATATTATTCTAAAAGTGGATTTTTATGAGATTAGCGCAGATAATCTAAAGGGAGTAGTATTTAACACCGAGCGAATAAGTTACTACGGTTTCTTACCCCAAAATTACATGCCATCGTAGGTTGTGCCCGAGGTCAAATTTATGATGATTATGATTGGGCCCGAGGTTGAGTTTTGTTTAGTGATCACTAGACCTAGTTTATACTCTCTAGAAAGAGTATGACGCTCCTCCCCAACGTGGGGTCTCCTCCTTAGGAGGACAAAACATTGGACTCCATGTAGCTCGTATGGTTTACATCGGTTATGAGAACCTCCCTTGCCCTTTAAACTTGAGATCAGCTACTTCTTTGAAAGCTAAAGTATTTTCCCTCCTATGATCTATTTTCCTAATAATGAGGTTGCACAGTTGCTTCCTAACTAAAGTATTCCATTGATATGAATTATCTCTTTAAAATAAAGTATTTTCTCTTGATTTGGTATTTTCCCATGAACCCTTGAGATGAGTTATTTTCACTAAATTAGAGTATATTTCTTTTTAGATTGAATGATTTTCCCAAAGCCTGAAATGAGATATTTTCCTAAAGTGAATGAAATACCTTCAAGCATATTTTAAAGTTATATGATTCTAAATTCCAAGTATTTGAGTTCGAAAAGAGTTATGAGATCTTGAGCATTGATGAAGTTTTACTCTCCATGAGATATATGAATGATTTAAAAATATCGTGTAAAGTTTCTTTATCCCTTTAGTATTGAGAATAAGAGGAGATTTATGATTTCAAGTTAAAGTATGATGACTCACGAGATTTGTGCTACACGTTTCATCCTACATGATTTATGAGCTTTATATTTTATACTTATTCAAGCCATGTGAGTCATCACATATTGCATGCATGACTTGATTGAAGAAGATTGATACTGTTTTATACATATGCATTCACCCCCACATACTCAGTACATCCTCAAAGTACTGATTCACATATACGTCTATGTGCTATATTGTCTCATAATGTAGGTACAAGATTGTAGCGTATGTACCATGTCCAATCAGTTCGCAGCTTCCAACCATTAGGTGATAGGTCCTTTTGATTCAGGGCCACGAGTCAGTGATATAATAGAAAAATATTGTATTTTCCCTTATTCACCGTATTGAGTTGGGGTGGTTGGGAGTCATGACCCAGCTACCCATGGTCAGTACCGGTAGAGGCTTCATAGATAGTCAGTAGAAGTTGATGTATTGAGTTTTAATTTGATGTAAAAGTAGAGTTGTAACCTTGTGACTTCAGTTTTGTATTGAGCAAATTCATAATAGAGTTATCTTCCACTTTATTCCTCTAGATTTATGCATTTTATTCAGTTATTTATGTGTTATGCCAAGTGAAGGGTTAGTTTGGGGTCACTTGTGACCCTAGGCACCGTGTAGCATCCCGAGGGGTAATTTTAGGTTGTTACAAACTTGGTATCAGAGTATAAGGTTCAACTGTCCTAGGGTGTCTATGAAGTCGTGTCTAGTAGAGTCTTGCAGAATAGTATGGAGATGTTTGTACTTTTCTTCGAGAGGCTACAAGGCATTTAGAAAATGTTTCCATTCTTTCGAGTCTTAGATCATGCTATAGGAAGATTCTCTATGCGTTTACGCGGATCCTCAACTTTCTCTATTCAGGTCATCTTCGCTTTATTTCCAAGGTATCAGAAATAGTCAAGCTTGAATCTTTACAGATATTAGTGGAATTGTAATCGAGTTACAAAGTATTCCATCAGTGTTTTTGTCTTCTGATGGTTGAAGTGCATTATTTATGATTCATAAAAAGTTGGGCACTAAGCCCAAATTAGATATGCTTTTAGATTCCTCCTCAGAATCCATAATGTGAAGCTATGTCTCCTTACCTATGTATTAATCTTGAGATATCATGATTAGTAAGTTCCAGTTCCTTCCCCGATCACGTTCTCGATTGGCTAGTAAGAAGCTTCTGAAGTCTCTCAAAGCGGCTTGATAAAAGCCTTCTTGTGTATCATGAATTCCTCGTGTTTAAAGTTATTGCCTCACTCTTATGAGTCTTGCAAGTGAGACAGAATGAGATGTGTATTCTTAGATCAATGAATATTATGTGTTAAGTTCCTATCTCTTTCAATATGTAATCTTGTTATCATTGTCTTTTTGAAAAGAAAATCAAGTCTAGTGAAGCCGAGTGGGGCTTTTTCGATTTACTAGCATGGTTACTTTGTTATTCATCGCATTTTCTTATTCAAAATACAAAATCAAAGTCTAGTGAAGCCGTGTGAGGCCTATTTCAATTCACTAGCAACTTGTTGTGCATCCTATTTTTCTTGTGTTAGTTGAAACTGGGGTTTAGAATTGTCATGACAAAAAAAGTGATGAGGGCCATTTATTGAATTTATGTGTATATATGTACAACTGAATTTTGCTGCATGTTAGGCTAGCAATGAAGTGCTATGTCCTTGCTTGTTTGGGAAATATTGTTTGCTTGAAATATGAAAAGAGTTGTTGATGATGATTATTGCGTGGGAAAGTATAGGTTATTGATGAAAGTACTTGGTGGATGGGCATTGTTAATTTAGGCGTCCTTGAAATTTGCGAGGTGGAGTGTAGTCAAAACTTATAGAGCTATGAGCTGAGTTGGGACTGTATAAATAAGTGGGTAGCAATAGTGTGTAGAAGGAGAACGTGCTGATAAATTAGGAATAAGATGGGTCGTGTCATTACGATCAAATATTATTCATTATGAAGTTCGAGTAGGCGTGTGCATTGTCGGTTATCGTTGATGTTTTATTACATAACTTTCGAGTGAGAATAAGACTAGACACTAAGTTTGAATGATTGATGGTCATAAAAGTGGAGGCGATGATTTCTTGCTTAATGGTACTAGTTATAGGGAGGTGATCTAATAGGCTTAGACAGTGTGTGCAAGGGCCTAAGTTTGTTTGATCCGTAATCAAGTTTGATATTTTATGTTTGGTGTAGAGACACGCCCAAGGTGCTATGGGACTGCATTATTTTTTGAGGATTATTGCCTGTTGTCTGGTTAGTAGTGGCGCTGAGTTGCTGGGTGGGACTAGTGAGACAATGAATAATGTTCTTGATAGCTAAGTCGAGGAGCTATGAATGATGGTGTTGTGTGTGATTTTGATTTTTTATGGTTTAGAAATATAAGTCTATAGGCGATATACGGGTAGGCTATAGCAGAAGTGGCGTGGTCCGTCAAGGATTTAGAGATATCCATTCTAAGCGTTAAGTAGTAAATGATGACTATTGGGGCTATAGAAGGATGATGTGTGTCTCAGGAGGCGGTGTTATGAATTAGTGCTGCGTTTTGAGGAATGAAGTGGTTAATCGGGATATGGAGCAGTAGTAGCTAACTGAAGACATGACCCGGATTAGGAAAACTTGGAGGAAAGGCATTCGGATAGAGGGCTAAGGGTGTGGATGAGTCGTAGTAAGTAATTAGGTGGACTTTGGCATCCTCTCTAATCTGAGATTCAGTTACATAGCTATTCCTATCGTGAATATATGTATTCTTCAAGTGTGTTGGGTTTAGAAAGGTATAGATTCAGTATGATAAGCATTTCAGCTGTGCATCCTCATTTCTCTCTGTTTCCTAGCCTGACTAGTGACATTTGAGGACGAATGTTCCTAAGGGGGAGATATTGTAACACCCCGCAAAATTCCCTCATAGTTTAAGCCTTAGAGCATGTTGAGTAAAGTGTTATTCCGGTCTTAAAAGTTTGAGAGGTGTCTTCCTAAGTGTGATATATTTTGAACCATGTGGAATTTCCCTAATTTCAACTTTTTATCACATGGGAAATTTGATAAGCTTTTCGTCGATACAAGATTCTCCCAAATCTGATACCCGGGTAAGAAGTTATGGCTAATTTAAGTCTGAGTCGTAAAACAACATCATTTAAGTGATTGACGCGTCACGGAGAGGGTTTATTTTGCAATTTTTTATTTCTAGTGGGACTCTGACAGTGAAGCGTAGTAGAGGAGCCCAATTTCTCAATAGTCAATTTTGAGTGGAACCCCGCGATAGTGCCGCATCGCGGAGGAGTCCCAGGTCCCAACCAGTGGGACAGCACGATGGCTCCGCGTTGCAGGGACTCCTAATTTACTAGTTGTCAAATTCTAGTGAGCCACCGTGATAAGTGACGCTCACGGTGGCCTATGAAATCGGGTTCCCAGTTTAATTTTTTTCCCAGCTTCGTACAGATGTTAAAAAAGGGCTCTTTGGACTTTTTCCAAGCCTATAAAACCGTGTAAACACCAAATCAAGGCCATTTACAAGCATTCTATGAAGTTTTTCTCAAGTTTTCTCTCAACAAAAACCTTAAGTATCTAAAACCTCTTCCAAGAATCTCAAGAATCCACCAAGAATTTTCTAAATTGAGTCAAGATTCAAGGTTCTCAAGTCAAGGGTCTCAAGAACCCTCATTCTAGAGTACGAATAGAGTTCCAAAAGTGAGAGTTCATCCAAAGCTTCTAATTCAAGGTATGTGGGGTTTTGAACTAGGATAACCCTTTCACCCTTGTGCCCAAAAAAGGTCCCCTCCTTCAATATCATGATTAGGTCGACCAGGGCAGATCATGAGTGAATATAAAAAAAATGTACATAGCTATTCCAGCTGAAATACTTGGAATAATTCTACCACTTCTACTAGGAGTAGCCTTTTTAGTGCTAGCTGAACGTAAAGTAATGGCTTTTGTGCAACGTCGAAAGGGTCCTAATGTAGTGGAATCGTTTGGATTGTTACAACCTCTAGCAGATAGTTTGAAATTGATTCTAAAAGACTTATCTACATTATGAATTTCCTGAAATCTATGAGGTTTTTACATGAATTTGAATTGGGGGTTTTCACCCATTATTATTAAATGCATTATCTTGATATTTCCCATGTATTAAGAGTCAAATGACATGATTTTTGCATGTTTTATTGAGAATTTATAGCTGGGTATAAACCCCATGATTTTACTCCTTGAGAAGCTAATATTTGCAATGTTGAGATATTGAAGCATATGACTATATTGAGATTTTGAGATAAATTGCTGAAATTCCTAGATTTCCACATGATTTATGAATCTATATGCTATATATCATGTTTTTGATGAGCTTCAACATGAGATTGAACTATGGGTTAGTAAGCCCTATTTGAGACTTGTGAACTTATAAACTCTTGTGCTATAAGCACGATTTGAGTATTTTGAGATGATTGAGAAATGAATTGACCTAATGGTCCTTGAACTTGGAAATCCACTTCACTATATGAGATTATCGATTTGATTATTAGGTTTGTGGTGAACCAAGAGATTATTCTAAAAGTGGATTTTTATGAGATGAGCACAGATAATCTTAAGGGAGTAGTATTTAACACCGAGCGAGTAAGTTGCTACGGTTTCTTACCCTAAAACTACGTGCCACAGTAGGTTGGGTCTGAGTTTATGATGATTATGATTGGGTCCGAGGCTTAGTTTTGTTTAGTGATCACTAGACCTAGGTTATACTCCCTGGTAAGAGTACGGCGCTCTTCCCCAATGTGGGGTCTCCTCCTTAGAAGGACAAAACGTTGGACTCCATATAGCTCGCATGGTTTATGTCGGTTACAAGAACCTCCTTTGTCCTTTAAACTTGAGATCAACTACTTCTTCGGAAACTAAAGTATTTTCCCTCCTATGATCTATTTTCCTAATAATAAGGTTTCAAATTTGCTTCCTAGCTAAAGTATTCCATTGATATGAATTGTCTCTTTAAAAGGAAGTATTTTCTCTTGATTTGGTATTTTCCCATGAAGCCTTGAGATGAGTTATTTTCACTAAACTAGAGTATATTCCTTTTTAGACTGAATGAGATATTTTTCTAAAGTGAATGAAATGTCTTCAAGCATGTTTCAAAGTTATATGATTCCGAATTCCAAATATTTGAGTTCGAAAAGAGTTGTGAGATCTTGAGCATTGATGAAGTTTTACTCTCCATGAGACTTATGAATGATTTGAAAGTATCGTGTAAAGTTTCTTTATCCCTTGAGTATTGAGAATAAGAGAAGATTTGTGATTTCAAGTTAAAGTATGATGACTCACGATATTTGTGCTACACGCTTCATCCTACATGATTTATGAGCTTTACATTTTATACTTGTTCAAGCCATGTGAGTCATCCCATATTGTATGTATGACTTGTTGAAGAGTTGTATTTTTCCTTATTTGATTTAGGGCCATGAGTCAGTGATATAATAGAAAAGTGTTGTATTTTCCCTTATTTGGTCATATTGAGTTGGGGTGGTTGGGAGTCATGACCCAGCTACCCATGGTCAGTACTGGTAAAGGCTTCATAGATAGTCAGTAGAAGTTGATGTATTGAGTTTCAGTTTGATGTAAAAGTAGAGTTGTAACCTTGTGACTTCAGTTTTGTATTGAGCAAATTCATAATACAGTTATCTTCCACTTTATTCCTCTGGATTTAAGCATTTTATTCAGTTGTTTATATGTTATGCCAAGTGAAGGGTTAGCTTGGGGTCACTTGTGACCCTAGGCACCGTGTAGCGTCCCGAGGGGTGATTTTGGGTCGTTACAATCACGATTAAAGCAGCGAAGCATAAATATCTTAAATGACTTACAAGAACTAATTAGAAGTGACATAACAAAATTACTATAATAAATACTTGTGAAAAAAATTTAAGTGGACCTCATCTAAGACGTCAAGTTAGTTTAAAACATCAAGAGTTAATTTATTATTTATATATATTTTATCCTTTTTATTAAATAATATCATTTTTTTAGTACTTAAATGACTTATAATAATTAACTAGGGGTGATATTCAGTAAAACTATGGTGGAAGGGGTGATATTCAGTAAAACTATGGTGGAAGCAGCTAAAACAGATATGTCATAGATGTCTATTTTACTTTTTAGAAATTTAATATTATTAATTTTTAATACATAAATAAATTATAATAATTAATTAGGGGTGATATAGTAAAATCATGATTGAAACAACCAAAACAGACATATCATAAATATTTATTTTATCTTTTAAAATTAAATATTATTAATTTTTTAATACATAAATGACTTATAATAATTAATTATGGATAATATAGTAAAATCACGGATTGGATATTATTAATTTTTTAATACATAAATGACTTATAAGAATTAATTAATTATCTAGGGGTGATATTGTAAAATCACGGCTGAAGCAGCCATATTATAAATATTTATTTTATCTTTTAATTAAATATTCTTAATTTTTTAATATATAAATTATTTATAATAATTAATTAGGGGTGATATAGTAAAATTATGGAGCAAGCAGCCTGCTGAAGCAGGCATCTCGAAACCCTCTCTTCTATATAATAAAAAAAGAAATAATTTATTATATATATATATATATATATATATATATATATATATATATATATATATTATCCTTTTTATTAAATAATATCAAATTTTTAGTACTTGAATGACTTATAATAATTAATTAGGGGTGATATTAAGTAAAACTATTATGGAAGCAGCTAAAACAGATATGTCATAAATGTCTATTTTACTTTTTTAAAAAAATTAAATATTACTATTAATTTTTAATAAATAAATGACTTATAATAATTAATTAGGGGTGATATAGTAAAATCACGATTGAAACAACCGAAACAGACATATCATAAATATTTATTTTATATTTTCTAATTAAATATTATTAATTTTTAATACATAAATGACTTATAATAATTAATTAATTAATTAATTAAGGGTGATATAATAAAAATCATGGTTAAAACAGCTGAAGCAGACATGTTATAAATGTTTATTTTATCTTTTAATTAAATATTATTAATTTTGTAATATATATATTACTTATAATAATTAATTAGGGGTGATATAGTAAAATTATGGAGCAAGCAGCCTGCTGAAGCATGCATGTCGAAACCCTCTCTTCTATTTTATTACATAAATAACTTATAATAATTAATTATGGGTATTATAATAAAATTATGGATTGAATATTATTAATTTTTTAATATATAAATGACTTATAATAAATAATTAATTAATTAGAGGTGATATAGTAAAATCACGATTGAAGCAAGCAGACATGTTATAAATATTTATTTTATCTTTTAATTAAACATTATTAATTTTTTAATATATAAATTATTTATAATAATTAATTATAAATGATATAGTAAAATTATGAATTAAGCAACCTGCTGAAGCAGGCATGGCGGAATCCTCTCTTTTATATAATAGAAAAAAGTATATGCAACCGTGAACATATATTTGCCTTGAATATCTACAAGAAAAAAATGAGAACGGCAAGGAAAACAATATGGAAGACTCTGCTCTTGCAGAAATCTTCGATTGAAGTGACCGAGAGATTAAAAATTCAAATCTCAATAATTTTTAATTTCTTTTGAATGTTGACGGCTCTTTCTCTCTACATTTCTATATTATAGAAATGATGGTTTCAACATGACAACTTCTTACAATTTTAAAAAAGTTTGAGGGTAGTTTAGTCATTAAACATAAATTCTAAGCTTAATCTGACAATTTTTTGTGCATTATTTTTTAAACCTCATCAAAATTTTTAATGAAAGCCCATTCTTTTCTGTTTAATTACCAACAATGTCATCTAAGAAATTTACTATAATGTCATCACACACGACCTTGCATATTTCTATATTATTTTCACACATGTGGACCCTCTATCTTTCATTTATTTTTCATTCTTAGTATTTATCTTTTTATGTGTAAAATTGTTTCAAATATATTATATTTAAGTAAATTAATTGGTAAGATGGTAATTTATTATAAAAATTAATTATAATTGATACAAGTAATAAATTTTGTTCTTTATTTAATTTCATATCAAACATATAATTTATTTTCTTTCTTATTTGTTACTACAATTTTACCTAATTTTTTTTTTAATATATAGAAGAGAAAATTTTGATATGCCTGCTTATGTTGTCTGCTTCAACTTCTTCAATTGTGATTTTATTATATTGTCTCTAATTAATTATTATAAGCCATTTATATATTAAAAAAATATTTAATTTTAAGAAAAAAGACATTTATGACATGTCTATTTCAGTTGCTTCAATCGTAATTTTAATTTTTATTGTATCATTTTTAATTAATTATTATAAATTATTTATATGTTAAAAAATTAATGTTATTTAATAAAAAAAAGTAAAATAGAAAATTATGACATGTCTGCTTCAGCTGCTTTAATCGTAATTTTACTAAATATCACCCCCAATTAATTATTATAGGTCATCTAAGTATTTAAAGAAGCTCTCCGTTGACTTGTCGGCATGAGTTATTTGCTCCGTGATTTTACTATATCATTCATAATTAATTATTATAAATTATTGACATATTAAAAAATTAATAATAGATAGTAAAATAATAGAATAGACATTTATGACATATCTGCTTCAGTGGCTTTAATCATAATTTTACTAAATATCACCTCTAATTAATTATTATAAGTTATCTAAGTATTAAATAAATAAATAATTAAATAATATTTAATAAAAAAGATAAAATAGATGTAAAATTATAAGTTAACTCTTAATGTTTTAAAGTAACTTGAATTCTTATATGAGATTTCACTTACTTTTTTTACAAGTATCTTTTACAATAATTTTATTATATCATTTCTAATCAGTTGTTATGACTTATTTAAGACATATCTGTTTCGCTGCTTCAATCGTGATTATATCACCTCTAATTAATTATTATGTTCATCTAAGCATCATGTCATTTAAATTAGAGTAGAAATTTTTTACACAATAATTAAAAATTTAAATTATTTAAGAAATATAATTGACTATCAGTGTACGAACTCTGGACAAGGAGAGTAGCATATATTTTTTTAAAATTACATAAAAAATATTATAAATTACAATAATTAAAAACTTTAAATATCTAAAATAATTTAATCTATTCTATCTCTTTAACAAATACTTAAACAAATACTGTAATTCACAATAATTAACAACTTAAAAAATTTAAACTATATAAATATTTGGTTGACTCTCAAAATTGTATCAGTGTCACTTAAATTGAAATAGAAGAAAAATATTAGAAATCACAATAATTAAAAACTTAGATTGTTTTGAAAATATAATTGACTATCAATGTCACAAAAGTTTGGATAAAGAGAGTAACATATATTATTTAAAAATTATATAAAAATATTAGAAATTACAATATTAACAACTTAAAATATCTAAAAACATATTAAAAGTATGATTGATTATCTAAATTCATTTTGTATCACAAAAATTGAGACAAATAAATATATATTGAGCTCATGCTAGATCCCGGGTGAATCCTAGGATGTATAAATGCAAATTCATCTTTTTTAAAACTTTGGTTTAAATATATCAAATTCAAAATATAAGTTTTAATACAGTACACTGTACATAAAAAAATGTATAAGAAATAATGTTAGCATAAATAATACCAATATTACTAATACAAGCATTATTAATGCAAACATTATTAATACATTCTATCAGCATTATTTTTATACACTCTAACAAACGACTCCACATTTGAATGGAAGGAATATATACAAAAGTAAAGTTCAATAAATTATCTACATAAGTATGTTCTATCGTGTTCTCAAAGTCAAATAATTTAAATCAATATAAAAGATGGTAACTATAGTGTTTTTTTTCTATATAATTTTTGAAACACCTAAAATTTGAATTTAAAATATTAATTTAGTTTAACTTCAAAGAACAAGTTGACAAATAAAAAAGAAGTAGAAAATGAAAACAAATAATGTTTATGGCAACTTAGTAAGGGAATACATAATTATCTTGTAAGACTTGACTCCTTGTAAAATACTACCAAGTAGTCAACATATTTTGTGTATTCATGTGTTATAATTCATAATTCGAACTAATATCAATTTAAGTTACTATACATAGTAAAATATCTTAATATTTGGTCCTGACACGGGCCATGATCCTCTAGTATAAATATAAAGAGCCCTTAAATTAAAAAAAAAAAAAACTTAATATACAGTATTGGTTGATATGAAAGTCTTAAATTATATATATTTTAAATAAGATAAAAACTAATTTATACTTTAGTAGGTTTTAAAGTTTTGATTCAGAAAAAATAATTAAATTATTAATTTTAAATATAAAAATAGTGAAAAGATAATTTTATCCGAAGTAAAGAAAGACAAAAGATTCAAATTAATTTTCATGACTCTTCACACTTTTAATAGATTATATATTATATATTATAAATATAGATTAGAGGTATAGATTGGATAAGTATTTATTGAATTTGTTTGTAAAAATAGACGGACTAAAATATGGAAATTTGGAGCGGTTAATTTGTTGAAAAAAGTGAATAGACCCACGGGTTAATAGAATAGAGGTAGTTTGTTATAGTTACTTTAATAATCAATCAAATTAATAAAGTAACATATATGACATAACTGACCTTTCTATGAGATGTAAAACTTCGCATTTCTCTCCCACTTTCCTGTTATTCTCTCTCCTTCGTTAAATATCAATCTCCCCCATTGAAGCATAATCTGTGATTCCAACTGTGAATCATCAATCAATCAATATTCTGGCACAAACTAGGTCATGATTCTTCTCTCTCTGCTTCGATCTTTCATGCATTTCAGCTAAATTATTTACCCCCTCTTTTCATGTTTGATGATCTTGGTACTCGTTGTCATGTTATTTTAATTTTTTAATTTAATGCTCATATATTTGTATTTTGAAATTTATTGATTCTTATTGTCTGAGTTTTGTGTACCTGGATTCCTGTTGCATGATTATCATTTATGTTGTATGTGTTTGTTGTGGAATTACTTTTACACTTCTCTTTCCTAGTTGTACCCAGTCCTGCTAGCACCCATTTTCTTTTATGATGTTTTTGTTTTGTCAGAGTGTCATCCGGTTTGAATTGATGAAAACAGTCTGTTTCCTGATTTCTTGAATGCACATTATGCATTTAGTACGACGGAAGTGTTCCATGGGGAAAATATTTTACTTTGGGAAATCGTTGTGAGTGCCTGCTTGGCGCGAAAGTCGGTATTTCTACAAAGTGTAGGACAAGGATGACGTCTTGATGATAGTTTTGAGTATTGAAGTTTGAAAAAAATGTCTAATTGACTATGTATCCAGCAACGCAATATATGAGTTGGAACATTTGTATAGGAATTGACTTCAGTAATCAAACACTAAAAAGAAAAGCATTTTCCTCAAGGAAAATATTTTCAGACATTACAAAGACACGTAGTGAAAACAACAAAGGAGATTCATATTCATTTTATTAATTTCTCTTTCATGCCATATGATTGTAGGATTTTACAAATGCGTATATGTGAAGGCACCCGTCAAATCCGTATCTTCTGTAAGCTCTTAAGCTGACTGACTCATTATATGTTGGTTCTTTTTAAAAGGTGGTCAAGTTGACGGGGAGCAGCTAGTAGAGAGCAATGAACCAGCGCCCATCTGCACTTACCAGACCAACTTCAAGTATGATCCCACTGCACTATCACTGCTTATCTGCTAATTAGCTTTGTATGAGAGTCGTTACTTCACTGAAACCTTCTTATTGTGTCTTATGTGTTGTTCATGATATACCTGGAAATTGCATCCCAGAGGCCTTTTATAAATTGAAGAATCTAAGCTTAAGATAATTGCAGGTTTGTAGTCCTTGATACAAAGGCTTAAATAGTTACTTCTCAATTTCTGAGACGATAACATTCATTGGAAGTTGCCGATTGTAGTTTCAGATACATGCAAAAATAGTGGCTGTTGAATTAGTGCTTTCATGCTATTTATTTTGTTAAATAGCGTAACCAAATAACATTGTATCCCTTTACTTGGGCATAATGCCGTGTCTTTGTATTATTGCAAATTAGGAAATACAAACAATCCTTAGGAATTAGTAGCAGAATGAAAGATTTGATTTTACTGGAGATTGTGTCTGTAGTTCTTCACATTCATGTGCATGCTCGGACTTCCTCGTTGTATAAAGAATGCTCCTAGGAGAATTTCAAGCACATTCTATAGAAGTCAAAACCTCCTGTTTAGTTCTGGTTCTATCTGTTCATCTCTTAAGGTTATGGTGCGAGCTACAAAGTCCTGGTCATTCAACTGAGTTGTGAAGGGGAACATTGAAGAATAATGCAAGCTGTGTCCATAGAACACTTTTGCTGAGACCGAACAGACCTTCATTTTCAACGTGGGTTAAATAGGTCAAGATCTCTTGCTTAATAAGGGAATTGGAAGCAGTAGGTGAAGCTTCTACAGTCATGTTTGGTGTAGAGAGGCTTATTGCTGCCTGATTAATTTTCGTTTTCTTTTTAATTGTTTGTTTGATAGGTTATCAACTCATCTTAGAAGAAGTTCACACAAGGTTGAAATGATTACAGTAAAGAGCAATAACTTGTTAGTCATGTAGGTGGATCGCCATGTATGTACTGAACCTTTGATTGTTAGAGTAGCGATAGAGCTAGAAATTTCATCAAGGGATTCAAGAAAAGCTCTTTTGTGTCCAGGAGGTTCAACTATTTTTATACATACACAAGAAGATTTTTCACCTGTATACAAAATACAACTTTCTATCGAAAAGGGTTTAGTTGAACCCACTCGGCAAAAGTGGCTCCGCTACTGATGTTAGACCATTTTTAACGGCTGGAGTGTATATGCTTTTCTTTTAGTATTGTTGTTTACTTCATACAGTAATTGAGAAATTACAGATTCATATAATTGAGAGTGGCCTATAGTGAAAGAAACCTGGTTTAATACTCCAAAATTTAATCGTGCATGCTGAAACCTCTTCTTTTCTTGAAGTTTCCTTTAACTATTCCTTGTAAATAAGTCTATAGGATCCAGCAAGACATTGGTCACTTACAAAGTAAAAACTGCTTATAAGAACGAAATTAAAAGCTGCACCCTTGAATGAAGATTTGGAGTAAGTTTTAACTTTTAAGTACAAATTTTCTTGTCCTCGTATCATAAAATATAGCCCATGTGGTGTATTGACAGATTCTTCTGCAGTTTGAGATAGTTCTATGCTCCTGTTTCTTCCAACTAACTGCTATGTTTGGCTACAAACTGATAATTCGATCTTCATTGGTCACAGTGAGCTACTACCATGTCCTTGTATCGATACCTCCAACCTTTTCAATCTTGGAATAGTTAAATTCATCTTTTGCTTTTTGTGTGTAATTGTAAATTCACAGGCAAGAGAAGATTGAAAGACCTTTTGCTTCAAAAAGATAATCGTGTGTGTGCTGATTGTGGTTCTCCAGAGCCTAAATGGGCGTAAGTTTCAGCACCTCATGCCTACTTATTTTTACTATTTGAAGAAGTATGAATACTTTTTGGATAAGACCAGGTACAGGATATGCATATTCAACATATCTAATGATTTTATAATTGTAATTTATGGGCCATTCTCTCTATATACACATAAATGTAAAGTTTTAATATTGTTATTTTTGGGGGAGGGGGTTGTCACTTTCTTAATGTAGATTTCCTTATTATTTCTTCCTATTCTTCTATAACTCCTCCATGTATGTAGTAAAGCTGTTCCCCGTCTGTATTTAGCCAGCAAAGCTTCCCTCATATAGAGAACAATCATATACAGATATCTGTCAGGTTTAGTGAAAAAGGAAAAAGTGATTAGATTAAAGGGTAGTATGTTCATTTGTGTTTAACATTCAAGGTTAGCAATTAAAGACCTTTATATTGGCAAATCATTGCAATGATATGGTGAGAACAAATTCATTTGTTAAGATTCTGGTAAAAGATAGCTGACTCCTTCCTGATATAAGCATCTGGGCTCAACAACCGTGTTGGTGTAGCATATTACTATCATACCTAGCCTACATCATAATTCAAGCCATCCACGTAGTAATACCTAAAAAAATGGGAAAATGGGATGCTGCTGATAAGGAAGAGTGAACTTAGAGATCAAGATATATAATATGGCTTATTCCTGGAGAAAAAGATAGTTCCTTGGCATGCAAACAAATAAATTTTCAAGAGTACTAGGATTTTAAATATGACCCTCTCCCCATTCTTCCTGTTCATGATGTTCATTATCAAATAATTTTTATTGAGTTGCTAGCTTCATGAAGAAGTTGCTCAAAGTTTTGATATTCAAATCTCGTAAAAGATGGAGGTATGTAGAATAGCAAATTACTGAATGTTGGATGCTGTTTTATTTGTTGACGCCGTAAACTCATGGTAGGAAATGTGCCAGATTTTTTAAGGGTCTTCTGTAAGATAGAAACTACTCTACGAGTTCGTTATATCCTGTGCTAATTTATTTATTGGTTTAGTTGAATACTTGTATGAGTACAATTTAGTGAAACTAACTCTAGATGTATGTTTATTTGGAATTGTTGCTTCTAATAAGAACATTCACGGCTGAAATTTCAAGAATAACTCTTCAATTACAGCTACACAAATTATGATACTCTAATGTATCAAGTTAAAGGAAACTTGTTTTGACAGCCCTGAAAAGGAGGAATAAAGTTTAAAGTCTAGATCTCTTACAAGCTTGCTATAAACCCCGACTCCGGCTCCGGCTCCGGCTCCGGCGAGATCCTACCCTACCGCTCCGCCGTCCGGTTCCGGTCAGACCCAAGTGACCGGCGACCCTCTACGGCATTCTACAAACTGATTCCGGCGAGAGGTTTGCCGGAAAACTCCGGTGAGCTGTAAAGGGTAGAAGTTGACGGAAAGAATCGGTTTGCGTAAACTGCGTCGTTTTTCCGTCCAACTCTAACCAGAAAACGAAGGAAACCAACGAGATATCACGATTTTGAAACTGAAACAAGCAGACGGCAATCTGCAAACTGATTCCGGCGAGAGGTTTGCCGGAAAACTCAAGCAAAACGACAGGTTTTGCTCCGGCCTGACTGTTTCTCGCCGAATCTTCGTCACGTGGCCTCCGTCACCTCGTTTTTCTCACTATCCAGCCGCCGCTCGGTCTCCAGCCGCCGATTCGGTCTCCAACAGCCGAAGCTCGATCCAGCCGCAGCTCCGCCTGCACCCGTCGCTCGGTCGCCAGCAGCCGCTGCACCCAAACGACGACCAGTTCCCTCGGTCTCCAGCAGCCGCAACTCTATCTCAGCACTGGAATCCCCCGGAACCCGGTGACCTCTAACCTTTGTTATTTATTTTATTTTATTTTATTTTATTTTATTATATTTTGTTTCATTCTTCGTATTATGCTAGTAGTAGCCCCTGTACCTTGACTTGCGTTGGATTTGTTGATATTGTCGGTTGTCTGTTGTTGCTGTTGCTGTTGCTGTGGTCGTCTCTTGCACTGCTTTGGTTTGGGTTATCGGCTTGGGAATCTGTTTTTGGGGCTGTGGGTGTTGAGTCTAGTGGTGTTTGCTCTCTAGTTAGTTTAGTTTTGTTCCTGGATTATTCCTTTGAATTTGTGTGAGCCTTGTATTTCTTGCTGCTGCTTTGCTACTGTGGCTGTGGGTGGTAATGGTTGGATAGGGTCATGTCCGAGGGGGTTGGGGTGTGGGGCCGTGGTGGGGGCAGGGGATGAGGAAAGGGCGGGAGTGGGAGGGAGGCCAAGGTTTGGCCGCGGGGGGGGGGTAGTGGAGGGCGTGTGGATAGTGTTGGTAGGCTGAGGGTTGGGTCTTGGAATATAGGAACCCTTCAGGGTAAGTCCATAGAGCTTGTGAAGATTTTTAGGAAGAGGAGGATCAATATTGCGTGTGTTCAAGAGACCAAGTAGGTAGGGTCTAAGGCTAGGGAGGTGGATGGTTACAAGCTGTGGTACTCTGGGAGCAAGAGGCGTAGGAATGGAGTTGACATCTTAGTAGATGAAGAGCTTAGAGGTCAGGTAGTAGAGGTAAAGAGGATCAACGATAGGTTGATGACTATTAAGTTGGTCATTCGGGGGTTTACCCTGAATGTATGTAGTGTATACGTGCCGCAAGTGGGATCGGAAGGGGAGGAGAAGATGCGGTTTTGGGAGGCTTTGGAGGAGGTGGTGAGAGGCGTGCCTAGCTCGGAGAAGATTGTTGTAGCAGGAGATTTCAACGGGCACATCGAGGCGTTACCGGGAGGCTTTGGTGATGTGCATGGTGGTTTTGGTTTTGGGGAGAGAAATGAAGAGGGGGCTACTCTATTGGAGTTTGCGAGGTCCTTTGGGCTGGTGGTGGTGAACTCGGGCTTCCCGAAGAAGGACGATCACCTGATCACCTTTCGAAGCGCGATAGCCAGGACCCAAATTGACTTTTTGTTGCTTAGGAAAGGGGATAGGGCGTCGTGTAAGGACTGTAAGGTCATACCGAGTGAGAATCTTTCGACCCAACATAGGCTCTTGGTTATGGATTTGGGTATAAAGAAGAATAGGAAGAGGAGGAGTAAGGAGTGTAGACCTAGAATTAAGTGGGGCGGCTTGACGCCAGTGAATGCGTGGGAGATAGGGGAGAAGGTGGCGGGAATGGGGGTGTGGGAGTGTAGGGGGGACGTGGATAGTATGTGGGATAGGGCGGCTAGGTGCATCAGGGAGAATGGAGAATGCAAGTGAGGTGTTGGGTGTTTCTAGGGGCCGGGCCGGGCATCATCGGGGGGATTGGTGGTGGAATGAAGAGGTGGAGAAGAAAGTGGGGACCAAGAAAGGGGCGTATGCTAAATTGGTTGAGAGTAAGGACGAAGAAGAGAAGCGAGTAAACAGGAAAGAGTACAAGCTAGCTAGGAAGGAGGCTAAGTCAGCAGTCATGGCAGCTAAGACGGCCGCTTTTGAGAGCTTGTATGCAGGGTTATAGGGGAAAGGAGGGGATAAAAAGTTGTTTAGACTCGCTAAGGCTAGGGAGAGGAAGGGTCGGGACCTCGATCAGGTGAGGTGCATTAAGGTGGAGGACGGTAGAGTGTTGGTGGAGGATGGCCACATTAAGAATAGATGGCAGTCGTACTTTCATAGGCTCTTGAATGACGAAGGGGATAGAGTTATTGTGTTAGGGGAACTGGAGCACTCAGAGGAGTGTTGAGATTTCAGCTACTATAGACGTTTTAAGGTAGAAGAGGTTAGAGAGGCTGTTCGCAGGATGGGAAGGGGTAGGGCGATGGGGTCGGACGAGATACCGGTGGAGTTTTGGAAGTTCGTTGGAGTGGCTGGTGTAAGGTGGTTGACTGAATTGTTTAATGAAATCTTCAAGACGGCAAAGATGCCCGAGGCTTGGAGGTGGAGTACCATGATCCCTCTCTATAAGAATAAGGGTGACATCCAGAGTTGCAATAACTATAGGGGGATTAAGTTATTGAGTTACTCTATGAAGATTTGGGAGAGAGTGGTCGAGGTGAGGCTGAGACGGATAGTGGCTATTTCGGAAAACCAGTTTGGATTTATGCCTGGCCGCTCGACGACGGAGGCAATTCACCTGGTGCGGAGGTTGGTGGAATAGTATAGGGAAAGGAAGAAGGACCTGCACATGGTGTTTATCGACCTGGAGAAGGCTTACGACAAAGTCCCCAGGGAGGTGCTTTGGAGATGCTTGGAGGTGAGTGGAGTACCGCTGGCATATATCAGAGTAATTAAGGATATGTATGATGGAGCGAAAACTCAGGTGAGGACTGCGGGAGGAGACTTAGAGCATTTCACTGTCTCGACAGGATTGCATCAGGGATCTACTCTTAGTCCCTTTTTGTTTGCGTTGGTGATGGATGTGTTGACGCGGCGTATTCAAGGGGAGGTGCCTTGGTGTATGCTTTTTGCAGACGACGTAGTTCTGATAGATGAGACTCGGGGGGGTGTGAATGACAAATTAGAGGTGTGGAGGCAAACTCTTGAGTCTAAAGGGTTCAGGGTGAGCAGAAGCAAGACAGAGTATGTAGAATGCAAGTTTAATGACGTGAGGCGGGAGAATGAGGTAGTAGTGAAGCTGGAATCACAGGAGGTATGTAAGAGGGATAGTTTCAAGTATCTCGGGTCCGTGATCCAGAGTAACGGGGAGATTGACGAGGATGTCTCGCACCGTATTGGGGCGGGATGGATGAAGTGGAAGCTCGCGTCGGGGGTGTTGTGTGATAAGAAGGTGCCGCCCAAGCTGAAAGGCAAATTCTACAGGGCGGTAGTCCGTCCGGCCATGTTGTATGGAGCGGAGTGTTGGCCAGTCAAGAACTCCCACATCCAAAAAATGAAGGTGGCAGAAATGCGGATGTTGCGTTGGATGTGTGGGCTGACTAGAGGGGATAGAGTTCGGAATGAGACTATTCGGGAGAAGGTTGGTGTGACTCCAGTGGAGGGCAAGATGCGGGAAGCCCGATTGAGATGGTTCGGACACGTGAAGAGGAGGGGCATGGATGCCCCGGTTCGTAGGTGTGAGAGGCTAGCGTTGGATGGTTTTAGGCGGGGTAGGGGTAGGCCGAAGAAGTACTGGGGTGAGGTGATTAGGCGGGACATGGAGCAGTTACAGCTTACCGAGGACATGACCCTAGATAGGAAGGTCTGGAGGACGCGAATTAGGGCAGAAGAATAGGGCTGGTTTGGGTCGCTAGTGTAGGGAATTACTTGGTGGGGTTTTTTCTTGTTATGATTCCGTGTTCCATGTTTTATTACGAATCTGTGTGATTTCCTCTGTTTTCTAATACTTATGGGTGCAGTATGTATGTTATGTAATCTAGTTCTGTGCTTTACTATGACTTTGTGTGGTATCTCGTGACTTGAGCCGGGGGTCTATCTGAAACAGCCTTTCTACTTCTTTGGAGGTAGAGGTATGGACTGCGTACATCTTACCCCCCCAGACCCCATTAGGTGGGAATACACTGGGTTTGTTGTTGTTGTTGTCTTGTCTCTTGATAAGGACCGTCCTCTTTACAATTGGGCCCTTGAGCTCGGTCTCTCCTGTTAAATTCCTTAGGGTGGTTAGGTTTGAGATCTGTACCCTAGTTTTATGTCAGATGGTCTTAGGGATGGTTGTTAATTTTTTTTTGCAAATATAGTATTTTAAGTATCAAACAAAGAATACTTAGATAGAAATGCTATTTGAAAAATAATTTGTTGAAGAGGAAAACCTCAAATTCACAGACTTCCGGGAAACTTACAATTGAAAAATAATAATATGATTTGTGTTACAAATTGAAAGTTACTTGTATGTGTACTTAAAGCTAGAATATGCAACTACTAGTAACGAATTAGTTCAATTCTTCAACAATAGGGGTGTACTATATGTCATGTTCTTCAATCAATTCTCAATTTCCAATTGGTTGATATCAGTTTTCACGTCAGAGTAAATTCTACTTATGCTTCACTTCCTTTAAGTGTTTGCCCAACTTCAAGCAAACAAACCCATTAAAAGTTCTTCCAGCGGTGAACGCTTTATTTTTAAAACTGTAATCATCCCTATTAGAAGCTTCTTCTTTTCCAACAATAGCAGCTGGAATATCATTACATAAAGAACTATGAGGACAAGTAAAAGAGATTTGCTTGACTTTTCCTTTCACCATGACAGAATATTGATGACATAGGTCAAATCTTAATGCCACTTTATGAGTATTAATAAAATCCATAAATTTCTCAGTGTCAAATTGATAGTATAAAGGTCTTTAGCGGAAAAGACGTACTAGATGAAGATGTCTGGACAACAATAACTACGGCCAAGTCCCAACCTAGTTGGATGTCATTATATATGCAAAGAAAGCTTAAAAAGTTGTCAATAATATTTCACCATGAGGTCTTACATTCAATTCCCAACAGAGACAAACACTAGGTGATTTCTTCCCATCTGTTCTAGCCTTGGTAGAGAGTGTTACTTGGTACGTGTTGTTGGGGGGAGGTTGCAGGTATGCTGTGGAATTAGTCGAGGTGTGCGCAAGCTGATCCGGACACCACGGTTATCAAAAAATAAATTATAAGTAATATTTATGAAGAGTTCGTTGTTTGCGTCCGGAGTTTCTTGTTCGTGGTGTTTTGGTGACGTCTATGATTTCGAATAGATAGTTTACAATATTATCTTGTGCTTGTATTGTTTCCTGTATTAGCTAGCAGTGTTAGTTTATTTTGCATATTGTCTTAGTTTATATGCTTTTATGTTTTGTGTTTGCTATACTGTTATCTGTCCTGAGATGGGGGTCTATCGGAAACCACCTCTCTACTTTACCTGAGGTAGTGGTATGGTTTGCGTACACTTTTACCATCCCCAGACCCCACTATGTGGGAATACACTGGGTATGTTGTTGTTGGAACATGTGGAGCATTTTCCCAAACTGAAATAAAAGTGTAGGCGTCAAAATTTGGATTGCAAATTTCAATCACCACGAGCAAGTTTGAAATTAAGAAAATGAGAGCTTGAGGGGGTGTTAGGAGAATGTTAAGAGATAACTGTAAGTTGGTCTTAAAAAGTTTAATAATTAGTGGGTATTATATAAAAAGTTTAATAATTAGTGGGTATTATATAATTCTATGTTTTAGCTATTAGTGTTAATAATCTGACAAAAAAATGGAGGGACTGGATTGTGCCTCCCTTGGACAAGCTGGTTCCAATCCCCTAAAGAAGGGCTAATGCTGGTTCCGTGCCCCTGTTACCAGGTCTGGTCGGTCCAACTTCTTGGTT
This sequence comes from Capsicum annuum, assembly GCF_002878395.1. Lineage (NCBI taxonomy): Eukaryota > Viridiplantae > Streptophyta > Magnoliopsida > Solanales > Solanaceae > Capsicum > Capsicum annuum. The sequence continues at coordinate 38,392,514 of NC_061112.1, read as the reverse complement.
GACCTGACCCTTTTATCAGGTTTAGTTGAGACAGTTCGAAAGATAACCTTAAAGGATATTTAATTAACTTGTGTGCAGTTGCTCTAGACTTCTATCTCCCCCTTTGTTGGGGAAACTACTTACTGAAAAGCGCATAATCTTACAAGGTGAAAGGTCATTTTCTATTTACTGGTCAAAGATATCCTCCTGGCCATTTCTGTTCCAAGTATCTCAAAATAACTTCTCCTTCTTCCATTTCCCTCCCGTAATTTTATAGTACTTGCATTGTATTCATCAATCCCAGGTCGACCAATATTGGCGTTTTCATATGCTTAAAATGCTGTGGTGTGCACAGAAGCCTTGGAACTCATATTTCAAAAGTAAGTTTTCAGGGCCATTTCCTGTCTGTATTTTCTTCTTTTCTTCAGAGTTTATGCTGGCCATGATTACTGCTTGAACTAAGTTTTTCTTATTTGAGGTATCTCGATAACTTAGTTCTATGGATTTACTCTTCCTAGGCAGAGAACCTAATATCTTTTTTTTTTCCCAATGTCTTCATAATTTACTGCACACTGATGTTCCAAATTCTATAGAGATTGTTACTATAACCATTACCAAGGTAGCACATCACCAAGTTCTTATAGCTTTGAACTGTTTGTTTGTTGTAGTTTAACCAAATTGAGCTTGGTTCCTGTCATTGTCAAACGGTAAAACTTTTCGTTTTTTCCCTTTATCCTTCATTGTACCAACACACATGTTAGGTAGCTTGCATTCATTAAAAAAGGATAACAGGGTGGCAGTAAGATTGATGAATGGCTTTTCATCTTCCATCTGATCTATGATTTAGTGTTATTGACAGGTTTCCAGCAACAATTTCCTGCTAAATCTAATTTAAAGTCGGTTGAAATATTTGAATTATCTCAGATTATACTTTTAAATATCTTAAATCACTTTGCCAACATTACTGCAAACTTAACAAGGATTCTCTTTTTCATGGCACATTTTCTGTTTTCCTCCGTCCTGGCACTTGCTGCTTTGCTAATGGTCTTGTGGCGACCTGACTTCAGATAACTATCCGTTACCACAACATTTCCTTAAACGTTACAATATTTCTCAAAGTACACAGAGTTATGACTTGAAAAATTCTGTTACACCCAGATTGCCTTTGTTTTTATGTCGAGGCTAGGAGCGGTAAAGCACTAAATTTCTCAGTGTTTTTAAGCCTACTACATTTCAGGGAGACAAAGATATACACCTTAGCAAGATTTTTCTTCTAATTATCAAGAGTGTAGATCCATGTTTTTCTAGGGCATTTTTCCTGGCATGGGAAATGGTAATATCCGTCTTGTTAATACAAATCCTGATCTTTTTCCCCTCCTTAATATGACTATGATGTTGCAGGTTTTATCTGTGACATTGGATGAATGGTCTGATGATGAAATTGATGCAATGGTTGAGGTTGGAGGTAATGCTTCGGCAAATTCAATTTATGAAGCTTATATTCCTGAAGGCATTTCAAAGCCAGGACCAGATGCCAGCCACGAACAGCGTTCTAAATTCATCAGGTTAGGTCAGACGTGGAAGTCTTGTTTTTTCTATTTATCTTTACGTCTTGAAGCATATTGTATCTCTCGATATCAGCCTTCACGAGCCTTTCCGTATCGATTGTTGTGTCAGTTTTCTGGTAAAATATTGGTACGTGGGGTTGGAGATGGTATGCGTATGTGCCTTCCTAAATGAGGACTTCCTGCTGTTCATCTTTACTTTCCATCCTCAACTTTCCTTTGCTCTCTATTCTTCGGCCTTATCCATTAATGGCATTCTTTATCCTTTTGGTTACCATCATGCTATGATCCTCATGTAAGTGAAATGATACCTCCCGCTTCTCTTAAGTAAATAAATTCAGCAAAAGTATAGGCCCACTGGTTCACATCTCGACAATAAAATTTAAGAACTTAGAAATTATATTAAAAAGACAAAAAAATTGGAGTAAAGAAGTTCTGAGACTCCTTTTTCTAAAGGTAACGTATTTTGTATATATATAAAACAGACTGCACACAACAACTTATATGAAAAAGACAAAAAAATTGGAGGAGTAAAGAAGTTCTGAGACTTTTTTTTTTTCTTAAGGTAACGTATTTTGTATATATATAAAACAGACTGCACACAACAACGTGTGCAGTCACCCATAATAACAGTGTGGTATACAAGAAGGATTCCAATCCTTTGTCTTCTTACAAGGATTCTAAAACATCAAAAATAGATTCAAGATCTTCTAGGTACTCTTCTTTACACCAACAAAGAAAAGGACTAGACACTTCATCTTCAGCTTTTGTATAGTACTGTATTTATCTTCAAAGAAACTTTGATTTTTTTCTTTCCAAATTGTCCGCCAGTTACAAGTTGAGACAATCCCCATCTCTCTTGCTGGCTGGAGAGATTACCATATATGTTCCAACATGTTAGAATTCAGGTATTCTCTTTGGCATAGCCCACATGTTTCCCGTAGATTGATATTCTTCCATAATTGATCTGTCTTCCTACAATGCAAAAAGAAATGATTGATCGTCTCTGCCTCCTCTCCACATAAGTAACATCTGGAACATAGTAATAAGACTGTCCTATGTCAAGACTGCCTCTTCTGCCAACATCCATGTAAAGCAAGCAACTTCATGTGGAATTCTGACTTTCCATACCAGTTACCAAGGCTAACAGGCTATGAGCTCTTAAAAAGTTTAAATGGTTGCATGTTGAGTACTTCAAAGTAGTGCATTTCTGCAGGATCTGACATGGTGTGGCAACATTTTTGGAGAGTCCACGCATCACAGTTAATAGCTAATCTAATTATTTAATATGTTGGATTTTTTATAAGTAGACTTTACAGAGATTTTTCCTTGCGATTCAGTTGCAGAAGTCCCTTTGAATTGTTCCAAGGTATTTAAGAATTCTGCTTACCTGCCAATCTTCTGAAGCTTGAGATTCCATCCTTGGTTTGTCCATACCTCTCCCATAGTATCCCCTTGTTGAATCAACTTATAGATATTAAGAAACACAACTGCTTCATTGATCTTTGCCCTAGCCAGCTGTCTTCCTAAAAAGATGTTTCATTTCATTCCCTACTTTGAAGCTGGATTTGTTTATGAACTTAGGACATTGAATTCAGATGGACTTCCTAAATTAATTGTCCATTTTACCTCAATCCCATACTTTTACCTTGCTTACATCTTTCCATAGTGATGTTCTTCTGCAGCAACCCCCATAGCCACTTCATCATCAAGTCTTCGTTCTGGACTTCTCATGTTTCTATGTCCAAGTCCCCCTTCTTTCTTGTTAGCTGGAGGGAGTCCCATTTGACCAAATGGAATTTCCTTTTATAACTGTTACCTTTCCACAGGAAGTTCATTCTTAGTGCATCCATTATTTTCAATAAACTGGCAGGGAGAGCTAATAAGGACATCATACAGGTAGGCATGGCATCAAGTGCACTACTTAGCAGAGTGATCCTCTCTTGTCGATAGTTGTTGAGTCGTCCATTTTGCTAACTTTTTTTCACATTTCTTCAAAACACCATGCATATCCCTTATGATTTTCTCTGAGCTCCCGATGGAAATCCCAAATATGTTGTTGGCAATTCACTTATTCTTCCTCCAAGAATTCCGGCCAGGTTCTGTATCTTATTTTCCTCATTAACTGGATACATGTAGCTTCTGTTCCAGTTAATGTGTAATCTAAATGTAGCTTCAAACAGAAAACAATCATCCTCAACACTTTCAATTGTTCTTTGTCAGCATCACAAAACACTAGTATGTCATCTATAAATTGAAGATGGGAGATTTCAGATTGTAGGCCGCCCTAGAATTTACATTAAAACACCTGGTCCAGTTGTTAACTTGTGCAGTTTTCAGCATGTTACTTAATCCTTCCATGGGAATGATGAATAAGAAAGGAGACAAGGGGTCACCCTGCCTCATCCTCTTTGGAGGGGAAAAAACCAGTTGGTGAACCATGTATTAGGATTGAGGACTTTACTGTACTAATCCTTCTCAAAGAACTTCACTGCACTAATACAAAACCTGATACACTTAACCCACCTTCTCCAAAGTCCATCTTCAATAATATTTACAGCAAGAACTTTCAGTTTAGTTGGTCATATGATTTTTAAATATATTCCTTCCATTTCAATTTGATCGTCTTAGTTTGGCTTGGCACAAAATTTAATAAAATAAAGATGACTTTTGAATCTTGTGGTCTTAAACTAAAGATGTACCAAATTGCCTTTTGAATCTTGTGGTCTTAATATGCCACCTAGAATATTAGGTGTAAAAAGTTACTAAATATAGAGCGTGACATTCTTTTTGGAACAGACTAATAAGTAAGACAAACAAATTGAAACGGAGGAGTAACATCTTACATATAATCCTTGGTCTATTGTTTTCTAACCTAGAATCCATGCACATTTGCAATGAAAATAACATACATAATCTGCCTACCTTCAATGAAAGCCATCTGTTGAGCATTTATCTGTTTGTGCCATTTTTTTAAGTTTCTCAGTCAATAACTTCGAAGTAATTTTGTAAACAGTGCCTATTAGACTGATAAGTTTGAAATCATTCAACTCCTTAGCTCCACTTCTTAGGAAAAAATGTTACCTATTGAGGCTTTCTTTAAAAAACACCTCAATAATAGAAATTCTGAACAACAACAAAAACATCAGTTCCAGCCATCTCCAATAGTGGATATAAAAGGCCATGTCTATTAGGTCCTCTTCTACTAGCAACTGATTGATATTGTTGTATTTTCTGTGAGTATTAGCAGTTCTATATAAGAACTTAGGGGTCTTTTGGTATGAGGGAGATAATAATCGGAGGATAAAGTGCAGGATTATTTTATCTTGCGTTTGGTTAGGGGTATTAGTCAGTCCCTGGATTATTTATCCACGGTTCAAGCCGTGGAAACAACCCCTTTTAGAAGGTGAGGTTGCGTACAATAGACTTTTGTGGTCCTGCCCTTCCTCGAACACCGCACATAGCGGGAGCTTTAGTGTACCGGGTTGCCCTTTTTTATTCGTATTTCAATGATGGGATAAGTTATCCCACACATCCATTGGGATAACTAATAATCTATCAAATGGGACACCCCACTCCGTGGGAAAAATTTGTCTATCCCATCCCATACCAAACAGCCCCCTAGTGTTTCTATTACCATATTTCAACCACAATTTTGGATCTTGCCTCCAAACTATCTCCTCATGCGTAGCAATCTCCTCAAAAATCCACAGCCAAGGCAACTTTTATACGTTTCATCTACATTTAGGTTCCTTGAATCCTGTATCTCCTCTAGTTCTACTAGTTGGCTGAAAACGGTCATTTTTTTCATCTCCAGATTGCTAGAATGGACTTGCTTCACTCTTTAAGGTTCTCCATCAAAGCCATCAGTAGAAGACTAAAAATATAGTCAGGCCTTCCTTCACAAACTAACTTTTAGTATGTTATGCTGAACTTCTAAAGAAATGCGTTCAATAAGTTGGCACAACATTATAAAGAGCACAACTGATTTGATATAGAAAACATCTGTCACTCACCAAAAATAGAAAAGTTGATTTGATTAACGAACAACTTTACATCATAAGTTCTATTGCTATTATATGCATAATTGGTGACTGTCAAATGACAGTTATGTGTTACATATTAATTTCAATTCTTATCTTGCTCTGTACTCCTTTAAGTCCTTCAATCAACTCTCTTGGTTAGTCAAGATTGAACTGTAGATAAGTAGTCCATATGAGTTCATAAAACACATTCATATCTGGCATTATCTTGTTAAATGCATCACTAGAAGTAGAGCTTATGGGCATCCAGGAGACAAGCTCAGGTTGCAGTATCCGTGCATGACATTATAGATGATTATACTTTCTAGATATTTCTGCTCTTGATCATACATCAAGCAGCCTTGACTCCCATTTATATTTGTGTCTTTGATTTTTGGCTTTTCTGTGCGGTTTATTGATGAAATAAGAAGCGTAGAGCAATTTTTATGTGACTTCTAATGGGTCTTTTTATTAATGTAAGAACATTTCTTTTCAAGGTCTAAGTATGAGCGTCAAGAATTCTTGAAACCGAGCTTGCGTATATTGTCAAATCAGAAAAAAGGTTCTCTCAAGACAAGTTTATCCAGCAAGATCACAGACAGCTTCCGAAGTTCGAGTTCGAGTTCACAAAAATCTGTAAGTTCTAAATGCGATAATCATTCTCTTTCCAGCTAATTCTACCACACAATGACTTCTTTGCATTAAGGGAGGTTCAATGAATTAGTGTCCTAAAGCCAAATTCTAATAAGGTGCCTTAACTTCTTTAATATAATTTTGTACCTATATAGACAGCAAAAAATAGTGTCACTGTTTTTTTTGCCAACATTGTTTATAGTTTAGTGTTCTTATAACACATTAATAGAAATATTATTATTTATACTGAGAAGAGATGATTTTATTTACCGGTATGAAGATTTGAGGTGTTCAATTTGAAGATCTAAAATATTTTTATCATTAAAAGTAGGCAATATTTCACTTTTTCTGTTTTAATAAAGAATTTGTACTTCTTAATGTTTTATTCTACAAATCTCAACGTTGTTTAAGTGAAAAAGTTTATAAAATGCACAGTTAAAAATTTGAGTTAGAAGCTTAGATGATCACTCAACTTTTTGTATTTAGCCACCACAGTCGCTCCACTTTATTCGGTCTTTCAAAAGTCACTCAATTTTCGGTAATTGACTATCATAATCACTCAACTTTGTTGTGCCTTCCAAAAGTCCCTCAATGTTGCTTAATTAGCTTTCATAGGGGGTGTTTGGATGGGCTTTTTTAACGTGACTTACAATCTAAAAGTTAAAAGTCAAAAGTTGGTAGCAACCAACTTTTTTTTTTTTTTTTTGTAAAAGCCTTAAGTAAAGTGCTTAAAAATACTTTTCATCTTTGCCAAACACCTCCAAAAATAAAAAAAAGTGCTTAAAAGCCAAAAACACTTTTAAAAACAAGTTAATCCAAACACCCTAGTAGTCATTTTAAGGCTAAATATAAATTTCAATACCTATTTAATGATTTAGTTCCCCGACCCGACCAGGGGCCTTGTCGTAATGGGCATCTCAAGTCCAACCAGTATCGGAGACCACCGCCGATACCCAACCCAACCAATCCAGCATATACCCTGAGTTGGATGAATTCCGAACATATAACAAGATAACATGTAATAGCACTAATCCAGACTCTGGGATAGATCTATGATTGAGACTGACCCGAACGAGCCCAACCGTCCCAAATCCAACCAATAACCATAACCGACCAAACCGTAACCAGAAATCCAGGAAATTTTCTAAGGGTCGAAAATCCAGGGTGTTATACTTAGAATCTGTAATTTTTTTAAAAATAGTTTAAAATATAAAAATTAGTAGTATTAAAATTTATTTAGACCCGAGCGCTTTAAACTTCTTTTATCTTCCAAAAGTCACTTCATCTTCACTATTACTAGCAGACTTTTCACAAGGGTATTTTTCCACAACCATCTAATTTTGCTCAAAAATTTCTAAAATTATAAAATACTTAGCTCTGTTACTTTGAGGAAAACGGAAGACCCAAGTTAAGATCCTAAAAACATGAATAGCACACAACAACAACAACAACAAAAAACCCAGTGTATTCCCACTTAGTGGGGTCTGGGGGGGGTAAGATGTACGCAGTCCATACCTCTACCTCTGATGAAGTAGAAAGGCTGTTTCCGAAAGACCCCCGGCTCAAGGCACAAGATATCACACAAACATATAGTAAAGCACAGAAGCAGATGACATAACATAAATACGGCACCCATAAGGAATATAAAACAGAGGAAAGCAGAGGAAAGCACACAGATTCGTAATAAGCATGGAACATTGAATACGGAATCATAACGGGAATAAAAAATAAAAAAAACCTCCACCAAGTAATTCCCTACACTAGTGACCCAATCTGGCCCTACTCTTCTGCCGTAATTCGCGTCTTCCAGACCTTCCTATCTAGGGTCATGTCCTCGGTGAGCTGTAACTGTTCCATGTCCCGCCTAATCACCTCACCCCAGTACTTCTTCGGCCTACCCCTACCCCGCCTAAAACCATCCAACGCTAGCCTCTCACACCTACGGACCGGGGCATCCATGCCCCTCCTCTTCACGTGTCCGAACCATCTCAATCGTGCTTCCCGCATCTTACACTCCACTGAAGTCACACCAACCTTCTCCCGGATAGTCTCATTTCGAACTCTATCCCCTCGAGTCAGTCCACACATCCAGCGCAACATCCGCATTTCTGCCACCTTCATTTTTTGGATGTGGGAGTTCTTAACTGGCCAACACTCCGCTCCATACAGCAAGGCCGGACGGACTACCACCCTATAGAATTTGCCTTTAAGCTTGGGCGGCACCTTCTTATCACACAGCACCCCCGACGCGAGTTTCCACTTCATCCATCCCGCCCCAATACGGTGCGAGACATCCTCGTCAATCTCACCGTTAATAATGCCATGTCTTAAATAGTTACCGAAAATTATATTTACCCCTAAAATGACTATGTAAGCTAGTTAGGCAAATTTAAGTGATTTTTAGAAGACAAAATAAAGTTAAGTGACCAATTACCCAAAGTTAAAATGACTTTTGGAAGACAACAAAGTTGAGTGACTATGGTGGCCAATTAGTCAAAATTGGGTGACCAACCAAGTGTATAACTGATTTTGGAGGCTTGAGAAAAGGTCTTACTAACTTTCCTGCATGCATGTAATGTTCAAATAATTGTTGCTGGTGTTGCATAAGACATTCCTTTTCTAGTTGAGTCAAAGGCAGTGGTGGTAGAGACCGTTATCCTTTTTTCGGTAAATTGGTACTCCATTTATTTCAATTTGTTTGTTTTCGTTTGACTTGGCATGGACAACATACATACCTATTGTAGATCCACAAAGTGAGTTTAGTGACTTCTCATGGAGTTTAACAAAATAAAAATGACTTTTGAACTTTGTAGCCTTAGACTAAAGATGTGTAATGTACCAAAATGCCCCTTTAATCTCGTGGTTATAAACATGCCATGCATGGTATTGAAATAAAAGAGTTGCCAACTTAGGAAAGAGACATTTTTTTTGAAACACACTATAAAGTAATGTAGGACCAACAAATTGAAACAGAGGGAGTACTTCATCACACGTGAAGTTTAATCAATCTACAGTTAATTTAGCAGAAATGTTTGAAAATATCATTAACTATTTACCGTTTTCCATGATTTATTTCTATTAATGCTCATTTTGGTCACAGGAAGGCATGGTAGAATTTATTGGAATGTTGAAGGTTAAAGTAATTAAAGGCACAAACTTAGCCATCAGGGATATGCTCTCAAGTGATCCTTATGTTGTCATGTATCTTGGAAAACAGGTTAGTCATTTTTTGATATGTGATCTAATTTTTGAGATGAAGAGAATGAAGGGATTTGAAGTCTGTGTCTGGTCACTGATTAGATGATTGAATTGTGGTAGAATGTGTTGAAAGTTGTCTCTATATTTTGAATATCCTACATTTTACCCTTATTCTCTATTAGTCTATATGATCGGGATAAATAGAATATTGTACATCCTTTGTTTTGCCTGGCATGTTGTTAGACTTTTTGATGCTGCATGCTCCTTACACAATACATACTCGAAGAAGTAAAAAGTAGAAGTTATTCTATGTATGTCTCTCTCTTATCTGGTTCTTCTTTTGCACAGAAAGTGCAAACAACTATCGTAAAGAGCAATTTGAATCCAGTTTGGAATGAGGAACTAATGCTTTCTGTTCCACAAGATTACGGAGCTGTAAAACTGGTGATAATTCTATTCTACTTCTCTCAGACAATGTTTAGTAACTTTTTACTTCTTTTTCTTTGTCCTTCCTGCTGATGTGCTTATTTTTATCTATATAACTCTTTAAGGATTTACTTTGACGATACAATTCTAAGCATTTTGTTAGAGGATTAAACAAGAACTTCTTTTTATTGATTATACGTTATTAGATAAATTGCTTAATTGACATTAAAAATCCATCGAGTTTCTACATACTTGAGTTTCTATTAGCTTGAAGCCATGGTTAATGCACATCAATTGAAAAGCTTATCATTCCTCATCTCTGTTTTCAAAATATATTATGTGAGAATTAATGGAGAAAAATATTATTGAATTGCGTTTTTACATAATTACATCGAGACCCTATTTATAGACACTATAGTACAATCCTTTTCCAAGTAGAATTTTTATATACTATTCCTATTTCTACTCATATTCTAACACTCCCCCTTAAGCTGGTGAGGGACTTGGTGAAGATATTTGCAAGTTGATCACTTGACTTCACAAATTTTGTAACAATATCTCCTGAGAGTATCTTTTCTCTGACAAAGTGACAATCAATCTCTATGTGTTTAGTCCTCTCATGAAACACTAGATTTGACGCGATATGGAGGGCTGTTTGATTATCACACACAAATTCCATCTTATCGGTTTCTCCAAGTTTTAATTCTCTCAACAATTGTTTGATCCAAACTAGCTCACAAGTTGCTACAGCCATTGCTCGATCTTTTTCTTCCGTACTACATGGAGCAACTACACTCTGTTTCTTACTCTTCCAAGACACCAAATTACCTCCTACTAAAACACAATATCCGGAGGTACAACATCCACCAGAGGGTGATCCTGCCCAATCAGCATTTGTGTGTATCCAATGATATGCTCGTGACCTCGATCCTCAAAGAGTAGTCCTTTACCTAGAGCTAATTTTGTATATCGCAGAATACGAACAACTGCATCCCAGTGACCATCATAGGGGAAAGTCATAAACTGACTTACAACACTCACAGGAAAGGATATATCAGGTCTTGTCACAGTGAGATAATTCAATTTTCCAACCAATCGCCTATACCTTTCAGGATCACTGAGTGGCTCCCCCTGTCTTGGTAGAAGTTTAACATTTGAATCCATAGGAGTGTCAATGGGTCTACATCCCATCATTCTTGTCTCCTCAAGAATGTCTAAGGCATACTTGCGCTGAGAAATAACAATGCCTAATCTGGACTGAGCAACCTCAATACCTAAAAAATATTTCAGTCTGCCGAGGTCTTTGGTCCGAAAATGCTGAAAAAGATGTTTCTTCAATTTAGTGATACCATCTTCATAATTGCCGGTGATAACGGTATCATCAACATAAACCACCAGATAAATACACAGATTTGGTTGAGAATGTCGATTACACTGAGTGATTAGCTCCACTACGAATCATGCCAAACTGCTGAATTACTGTGCTAAATTTTCCAAACCAAGATTGAGGGGACTGTTTCAAACCCTAAAGTGACCTGCGCTATCGACATACAAGGCTACTAGACTCCCCCTGAGCAACAAAATCAGGTGGTTGCTCCATAAAGACTTCTTCCTCAAGATCACCATGCAGAAAAGGATTCTTAATATCCATAAGCATTCTTAATATCCAACTGATAAAGAAAGGCCAATGACGAACGGCAACAATGGATAGGAAAAGACGGACAGGTGCTATTTTAGCCATTGGAGATAAAGTGTCACTATAATCAAGCCCAAATATTTATGTGTATCCTTTGGCAACAAGGCGAGCCTTAAGCCGATCAACCTGACCGTCTGGGCCAACTTTGACTGCATAAACCCAACGGCAACCAACTGTAGATTTACCTGCAGGAAGGGAAACAAGCTCCTGAATGAGAAAGTGCTTCACCTATAGTCTTAGGGATGGAAATAGAGGACAAAGATGATACAAAAGCATAATGGGATGATGATAAACGATGATAACTCGAGAAAGCATAATGTGGGTTAGCATTATGGGTTGAATGCATACCTTTTTGAAGTGCAACTGATTGGCTAAGAGAAGGCAAGTCCGCAGTAGGAGCAGCGTCCGACGCATGACATGAATTATCTGGGACTAATGGTGGATGCGGACGACGATGATAAGTCAGAAGTGGTGGCACTGCAGCTGGAGACGTAGAAGTAACAATTGATTCCTCAAAGGTTGGTGCAGGTAAGTCTGGAGATACAGGTAAGACCAAGGATGGTGCGGGTAAGACTGGAGATGTAGGTAAAATCTCAGAGATATCAGGATGATCAAAAGATATATAGTAAGGTCTAGATTAAAAAAAAGTGACATCGGCGGACATAAAGTAGCGATGAAGATCCAGTGAATAACAACGATACCCTTTTTAAACTCGAGAGTAACCAAGGAAGACACACTTGAGAGCACGAGGGGCTAATTTATTTTTTTCAGGGGATAAGTTATGAACAAAGCATGTGCTTCCAAAGACACGAGGGGGATAGAGTAAAGATGTGACTGTGGAAACAATATAGAATGGGGAACCTTATTCTGAATGGAAGATGATGGCATTCTATTAATTAGATAACAAGATATGAGGACTGGATCGCCCCAAAAATGCAGCAGAACATGAGGTTCAATGAGAAGAGTGCTAGTAGTCTCAAGAAGATGCCTATTTTTTCTTTCTGCTATACCATTCTGCTGAGGGGTATATGGACAAGATGAGTCATAAACTCCTGAAACTGAGAGGATAAGTATTCTAAGGCATTATCACTACGAAAAGTACGAATAGAAACACCAAATTGAGTTTTTATTTCAGCACAAAACTTTTGAATATAGAAATATCTCAGAATGATCTTTCATTAAGAAAACCCAAGTACATCTTGAAAAATCATCAATAAAACTAACAAAATAATGAAAACCTAAAGGTGAACTGACTCTTTTAGGACCCCAAACATCAGAATGAACTAATGAGAAAATAAACTCTGAATGACTCTCAATACTACGTGAGAAAGTAGCACAGGTGTGTTTCCCAAGTTGACATGACTCACAATCTAATGTGGATAAACTAGACAAACTAGGCACCATTTTTTGTAGCTTGGATAGACTCGGATGTCCCAAACGTTTGAAAATTAGGTCTGGAGGGTCTGTAACTGAGTATGCTGTGAAGGAATTTGAAGAGGTAAGATGGTAAAGGCCTTGTAATTCATGTCCTGCGCCAATCATCTGTCCTGTACTGCGGTCCTGCATTAGAAAAGTCATAAAAAAAGTTATGCTACAATGAAGGGCACATGTCAAACGACTAACAAATGTAAGATTAAAAGGACAACCAGGGACATAAAGAACAGAGTCTAGCGGGACAGAAGATAGGGGTTTGGCTTGTCCAACTCCTTTTGGTTGTGTTCGGATTCCATTGGTTAAAGTAATAGCAGGAAGAGATTGTGAACAAACAATATCTGACAAAAGTGATTTGTTGCCACAAATATGATCAGAAGCACCTGAGTCCATAACCCATGATCCAAGAGTACTAGACTGTGAAACACAAGCAAAAGGATTACCAGCAACAGATGCATCAGCCTGGGCAACCGAGGCTACTTGTGGAGATGACTGCTTACTTGCTCGATACTGAAGGAACTCATCATATTCTGTTTGGGCAATATGAGCATTATTGGATGGTCGATTAGGCTGTGGAGATATCTACTTACTTGCTCGATTCCGAAGGAACTCATTATTTTTCTTTACAGCACTAGGATCATAACTGGGTGGTGGACCAAGCAAACTATGACAAATATCCTGAGTGTGTCTATCTTTATGACAATAACTACAGCTTGATCGAGATTTTCCATAGGTTGATATGTTCGTTTTTCTATGGTTTGAGATGTAAGAATAGAAGAGTCAACAACGGGTGATGAAATTACTTTGTGACTGGGAGGTGCGGCAAGACGAAGCAGACGAGAGAATAATTCATCAATTGTAGGAACCGTTGGACTAACTAAAATCTGATCACGTACAGCCTCATGGTCAGTAGAAAAATCTAGCAAGTGTAAGAATTAAAAACAACACCTGTCTGTGCTTTTGTTGTTTTTCCACATCCGCAGTGATGGGCATCAATGTATCAAATTCTTCCATGACTGCTTGTACTTGTTCCAAGTAAGTAGACATATCGGATTCTTGTTTCAAGTAGACATATCGGATTCTTGTTTCTTCAAGTTAGTCATTCGAGATATCACATCATAAAAACGAGATATGTCATTAGTGTATAAAGCACGAGCCTTCTCCCAAACTAAATAACACGTCTGGAATGGACGAAACAAGGGCATTAACTTGGAATCAATAGATCGCCATAAGAGACTACATAATTGAGCGTCAACTTTCTCCCATTGTTCTTTAGCTTTTGCATCTTCCGCGCTAGACTTTCCCTTTTCATCTACCATACTAGCTTTGTTCGTTAAATGATCTTGAACACCTTGACCTTTGCACCACAACTCAACTGAGGAAACCCAGGCTAAATAATTTGAACTTCCCATTAATGGTTCGGAAGTGATCATAGGACTTGAACTTCCGATACCGGTAGTTTTCGGACCAAAAACATCATACCCAAAAGACATCTTGGGAATTTTAACTTGAAAGTACCAAGAAACAGAATCTGAATCTCTGAAAATTTGCTGGAAAAATAATGTCGCCGGAATTAGGGTTCCGACGACCGAAATCTGAAAAAAATTGTCGGAGTTGCACAAAAAGTGACAGGTCAGAGTCGGATTATCTGGGCGACCCAACAGAAAAAGGAACAACTGGAAAAAGTGGATCGGAGGAGACTTACACGCCGGTGTGTGGTTCAGATCTCACCGGAATTACAGATTTCCAGCAGTGCGTGGACTGTATTTTTTCGGCGATTTTGGTTGGGTTTTTTTTTGGCCTGAACTTTCCTATTCTCTTGTGGTGTTGTATTTGGCACACAACCCATAAAACAGAGAATGACACAAATCAGTAACCGGAAATTGACGAACGGTGACTGAGTTTTTTTTTTTTTTAATGAATTTCTCACAAATTCTCTGATACCATGTGAGAATTAATGGAGAAAAATATTATTGAATTGTGTGTTTACATAATTACATCGAGACCTTATTTATAGACACTATAGTACAATCCTTTTTCAAGTAGAATTTTTATATACTTTTTCTATTTCTACTCATATTCTAACATATTATTAATTTATTATTTTCCTCCAACTGTTGAATAGAGGTTAATGCTATCAGAAAGAAGAAAATGGCTATGTAAAAGAAAGAAGTATTGCAATTATTTGATTGTTTTTTTTTTTGAGCAAGTTTGTGTTAATTGTTTTTCAATGTTAAGGGCGTGTTAGTAAAATTAGTGGCTTAGAACTAAATTTTAATAAGACGTATAAGAGGTGTTAAGTATATTGACATATACAACAACAATAACTACAACATAGCAGTGTAATCTCATAGGTGGAGTTTGGGGAGGATAGAGTGTACGTAGACCTTGCCCCTACTTCGTGGAGGCCGAGAGGTGTTTCCGAAAGGCCTTTGGCTCAAGTAAAGTATATCAAAGCCAATAGAAAAGAAAAATACAGAATTAAAGAAGACATAATAAAATTTAAGGGAAGCATTACATAACATTCAGGCAGAGCAAACGTATATGTTGCCTTTTCTATTTTCTCATTCTTGTTTTAGTGTAGTATTCTTAGAGACATGAAACCTTTCACTTGATTAGTAAAATTATTATTTGTTATAGTAAAGATTAATTCAAGTTAATAAGATGTTAGACATGTGTTTATAATACAATTTCTTGAATATTGTAAAAACTTCATTTAGATTTCAGTACCTTATTTAAAGTTCTAAAATGTTTTTGTTAAAGAATAGGTAATTTTTTTAATACAAATGTTGTGTTTTTTACAATCTTTAATGTTGTCCGAAAATAAAATTATAAAATTCACTATTGTTGATTTGTGAATATCTAACTATGATCAAGTCTGATTTTGTAGGATCTAAATTGATCTGATAAAACCAGATTTAATATACTGTTAAATAGCTTAGGAAATTAGATCAAATAATATCATCTCTTGATTCTCAAATCACCTAGAATCAAGGGATCTGATTACTAGTTTGTTTGCTTTTCTCTACCATATATTTGTACCTCTACAGATGAGTAAAATTGTACATTTTTGCTACCAAAGCTAACACCATATCAGACCAGTTTCTTTCTTTTGTTGCTCATGAATAAAACAACATTTATTGGGCTACGTCACCCAACGGGATCAGTAGAAGCCAAGAATTCTATTAACAAAGTTTCGACCGAAATAACAAGGAAGCATTGGTGTGTTTTTTGCAAAAAACACGGGCACACTTGTGAGACTTGCTGGAATATCCATGAGAAATTGCCTAGCTGCAATAGAAAATTGCAAACAGCCATAGAAGCCAGACCTTAGAGTGTACTAGCGAAGAACCAGGGTTGCAGTTATCTCCAAAAATGCCACCATTCACTAAGGAACAATTAAAACTATCGCACAAACTTCTCCAATCTTATGTCCAAACCAGTAAACATGATTCTTCTACTCCCACTTGTTGTTTTTCCAAACAGGTAATGTATTATCTATTTTTTTGGTACAGACTCAAGCGGTATAAGTTCTTGGATCATAGATTCAGGGGCCAGTGCTCACATGGCAGGGAATCTCGTCTTTTCTCGACTTACACTCCTTTAGCTGGAAATAAAATGGTCAAAGTTGACTGTTACCTTCTCCAAATAAATAAATAAATAAATAAAAAGATTAAAGTTGCTGATAATTCCTTCTCAACAATTGCCGGAAAAGGGATAGTCAAACTAACCCCTCTTTTGACTATTTTTGATGCCCTTCATGTTCCAAAATTGTCTCATAATCTTTTGTCCATGAGCAAATTGACTCAAAACCTTAGTTGTCGTTCTATCTTTGACTCTATTTCATGTATATTTCAGGACAAGGTCTCGGGGAGGATGATTGGCAATGGTAGAGAGTTTAAAGGTCTCTATTTTCTAAACGATGGTCAAAATCCAATAATTTTAGTTCAACTTATTTGAACTCTGTTCTAGTTTATAATACAGTCATGTTATGGCACTATAGACTTGGTCATCCTAGTTTTCATTACTTGAAACTCTTGTTATCTCAGTTGTTTATGAATAAAAGTACATCCTTTTTCTAGTGTGAATTTTCTGAAATGGCTAAACATAGACGTTCATCTTTTTTTTCTCAAAAGTACCATGCCACAACCCTTTTAAGTTAATCCATAACAATGTTTGGGGACCTTCTAGGATTGCAACTGTAAATGAAAAAAAAGTGGTTTGTGAGTTTCATAGATAATCACACTAGACTAACTTGGATGTACCTATTGAAAGACAAAAGGGAAGTAAAACATATATTTGAGGCATTTTATGTTATGGTTGAGACATAATTTCATGAGATGATTCAAATATTTCAGAGTAATAATGGGAGTGTTTTTTAATGACCATCTAGGCACTTTTTTTGTACTTCTAAGGAAATAGTGTACCAAAGTTCATATCCTGAGACACCCCAACATAATGGAGTAGCTGAGAGGAAAAAAAGGACTAGAGCCTTAATATTCACAAGTGATCCCTAAATTTCTTTGGGGAGAAGCTCTTTTGACATCCATCTATCTTATTAATAGGATGTCTTCTTGTGGTCTAGGTTTTAAAACCCCTTTCAGTATATTCAAGACTTATTTTCCTATTTCTAGATTGATTGACCACTGATCTATCTTTCAAAGTCTTTAAGTGTAGTGTTTTTGTTCATGTTCATGGTCATAATAGGGTAAACTTGACCCACATGCTAAAAATGTGTTTTTGTTGACTATGCCCTTAGTTAAAGGGGATACAAATGTTATGACCCAAATACTAGGAAGGTTAATGGCACAATTGATGTCACCTTTTTGAATCTCAATTGTTTTTTAGAACTCATCTTCAAGGGGAGAAACATAGTGAAGATTCGTGGGATAATAAGGATCCTCATGATCTCATATGTGAGAAACAAAATGATCCAGGTTTTATGATAGATAATAGATAAGGGAAATAATATTTTTGGTGATAATAACCTAGATAAGGTAAAGTTCTCACTGTATACAAGGTAATTCTCCAGAACCTAATTTTGATTTACCCCTTGTTCCTTTAGACCTTGATCTTCCAATTGCCAAACGTAAAGGGGTAAGTAAAGTCACCAACTATCTCATGTCAAATTTTTTGTCATATAGAAACTTATCCCCTTCCTATATAGCTTTTCTTTCTCAATTATATGGAATGGAGATACCGAGAGATGTGCAGGATTCTTTAAACGTTTCTGAGAGGAAGGAGACAGTTTTAGTGAATTTCTCTTGAGAGAAATGAAACCTAGAAAATGATGGAACTACCATGTGGAAAGAAAATAGTGGGCTGTAAGTGGGTAGTCACCCTCAAGTTTAAATCAGATGGGTTCGTAGAGAGGTATAAGGCACGCTTGGTGGCAAAAAGGTTTGCTCAGACCTATGAGATTGACTATCTTGAGACATTCGCTCCAGTTGGTAAGCTGAATTCAATCAGGGTTCTTCTGACCATTTCTGCCAACCTTGATTAACAACTTCATGTGAAGAACAAGAATGCAAAACTTGAAGAGGATATCTACATGGATCCTTCTCCGGGTTTTGAAGAAAGATATGGAACTAGAGTGTGTAAAGGGCATCCCGGTGCACTAAAGCTACCGCTATGCGCGGTGTCCGGGGAAGGGCCCTACCACAAGGGTGTAACCTTGCATTTCTGCCAGAGGCTGTTTCCAAGGCTTGAACCCGTGACCTCCTGGTCACATGGAACTAGAGTGTGTAAGGTAAAGAAATCGCCCTACGGACTCAAACAATCTGCAAGTGTTTGGTTTGAGAGGTTTACTCAGTTTGTGAAGAAACAAGGGTATGCTCACGGGCAAGCATATTCTTTAGACATTCTCTTAAGGGAAGACGACTATCCTGATAGTGTATGTTGATGAATTCATGCTGGGATGACTTGTCTGAAATGAAGAATTTGAAATAACAATTGACCTTGGAGTTCGAGATCGAAGATTTGGGTTAGTTGAAATTTTTTCTTGGCATGGAAGTAGCGAGATCAAATGAAGGCATTATGGCGTCACCAAGGAAATATGTACTGGATCTTCTAAAAGAGACAAGGATGAGTGGTTGTCGTCCAACTGAAATACCTATTGATCCAAATATAAAATTTGGAAACAAAAAATGAAATTCAGTTGACCAATGTCAATATCAGAGACTAGTGGGAAAATTGATCTACTTGTCACACACTCGACGTGATATAGCTTTTGTTGTAAGCTTAGTCAGTCAATTTATGCACTCTACGAAGGAAAAGCACCAAGAAACGGTCAACAGAATTTTAGGATATCTAAAAAATTCACTAGGTAAAGGATTGTTTTTCAAAGAGAGCCAACATAGGGCATTGAAATCTTTACAGATGCATATTAGGTAGGTTCCACTACTGATTGGAGGTCTATATCTGGATATTGTACATTTATATGGAGAAATCTTGGGACTTGGAGATGGAAAAACAGAATGTCGTAGTCCGCGTTAGTGCTGAAGCTGAATACTGATCTTATGGTTCATGGGATTTGTGAAATGATTTGGTTCAAGAGGATGATGGAAGAATTGAAAAGCCCGTTTACTCTACCCAAGACGTTGTACTGTGACAACAAGGCCGCCATAAGTATTGCTTATAATCCAGTTCAACATGATAGAACAAAGCATGTTGAAGTGGATACACTTCAAAAAAGAGAAGATTGATGAAGGAAGTGTATGCATATCTTTCATCCTAACGAATCAACAGATTGTGGATATTTTCACAAAAAGGCTTGTTTAAACAAAAATTTGAAATTCTTGTAAGCAAGTTAGGCATGATGGATATTTACATGCCAACTTGAAGGGTAGTGTTGATTTGTAAATATCTAATTATGATCGAGTCTGATTTTGTAGGATTTAAACTGATCTGATAAACTTAGATCGCGTATACTATTAAATAGCTGGAGAAAATTAGATCAAATAAAATCATCCTTTGACTCTCAAATCACCTAGAATCAAGAGATTTGTTTGCTAGTGTGTTTGCTTTCTCTACTATATATTTGTACCTCTACAAGTGAACAAAATTGTACATTTTTGGTACCAAAACTAACTATTAAAAATTCTCGGGGGCTAAAGCAAACACTTTACTATCCTCACTCTTGAGCCACCTTGTTCCCATCGACCAATGAATCAACACCAATTTGGAGAATATACTTGCATAATTCTATAAAAAGGGCAGCCTGGTGCACTGAAGCTCCCGCTATGCGCAGAATATACTTGCATAATTCTATGAGACCATTTATTTTAAGATATGGAGATAATTTTTGAGTGAAATTCTATTGTTTCAATTATAGTTTATTGACACGAATAGGACCTCGACTTTAAGAATATTCACACTGGAATGAAGAGGTGGGAAGAGTTATTGGAGCTGAAAGAGATAGGAAGTTACTTGAAGCATAACTGGGAGAGATCTTCGAAGAGTATAAGATAGCTAAGATGGTAGCTAAGAAGGCTATTATTAAACTTTGACGGGAAGCCATATATGGGTTGTGCCAAAAGTTAGGACATGAGAAGGGGAGAAAGAAATATTTAAACTAGAACGACTTGAGAGAGAAACAAAGGACTTAAACAAGGTGAAGCTTATTAAAGATGATTCTCAACAAGTGTTGACCGGAGATAATGAGACTATAGTATGGGATGGAAGGGCAATTTTGGTCAACTCAATGCGAACTACAAGAATAGAATTCTAGATCACCATACATTTATGGGTGATAGAAATTTTAGCTACATTCCTAAAAGTAGGCCAACAGAGAGGAAGATGCCATGAAAAATATGAGAATTGTAAAAGATTGTGTTCAAGATGATATCCCATTGATTTTTAGAAGTTTCTTGGAGAGGTTGGAGTAGGATGACTTACCAAGCTATTCAATGCTATATTAAGAAGTGGTTGGATGCCCGATGATTTGAGAAAGACGACCTTGATTACCGTTTATAAAAAAAGGATATATTCAAAGTTGTCCAAACTATCGTGACGTTAAACTTATGAGCCATACGATGAAACTCTATCAAAAAAGTGACCGAGTGAAGCTTAGGACACTGCTAGAGTGACAAAGAACTAGTTTGGATTATGCTTGATAGATCTACAATTGAGTTATGTTTGCTTAGAGGTCAACAGAAATCATCACTAAAGGAAAAAAGATCTGCACATGGTGTTCATTGACCTAGAGAAAGCATATGATAGAGTACTTTAAAAAGTTCGCTAACAAATTCATATTTTACTACTCACCTAGTTCAGTAACTGTGTACAACTTGTCCTCGCGGATTTCTCGGTTATAAACATCATGATCAATTTGGATTCATATAACCAATCCCAACTTGTTTAGTTGTAGTATATCTGATGGGAAAATCCCTATTTCTTAGAGACACTAAGATGCTAGGGAGACTAACTACGAACATTGTTACAGTGTTTCAGCTTCCGCTTGCATGAAAAAGTGAATGGGAAAAGGGGGAAACGGAAGCCATGCTCATTTTGTACATTTTAAACTTCATTAGTTGTTGTAGAGTCTGTTGCAAACATGACATCTCGTAAGAGCTCCTGCTCTGCATAAATGCCTCCTGTACTACACAA
The DNA here is from genome assembly GCF_002878395.1 of Capsicum annuum. Taxonomy (NCBI): domain Eukaryota; kingdom Viridiplantae; phylum Streptophyta; class Magnoliopsida; order Solanales; family Solanaceae; genus Capsicum; species Capsicum annuum. Next base: position 38,370,957 of record NC_061112.1, on the reverse strand, counting down.
GTTTGCACTTGCGGTTTCTACTGCAGTAACTGTCGCACTTGCGGTTTCTACTGCAGTAACTGAATTTAATGACAGAGGGTCTTTCAAAAGTTACATTACAATTTTGGTGAGCTTCTGTTGCCGTCTTCAGAGTTAGATCCATCATAATTATTTACTTACTTAAGCAGACAGTATTATGTTGTAGGTACACACTTTAGTTCTGGCATTTTAAGAGATACTCAGAAGTTCTAAGGTTTATCATACAGTGCCCATGATAGAAAGCAAAGGCATAATATGCCTCCTGTACTAGACAAGTTTGCACTTGCGGTTTCTAATGCAGTAACTGATTTAATGATACAGGGTCTTTTAAAAGTTATTTTACAATTTTGATGAGCTTCTGTTACCAGATTCAGAGTTAGATCCATCATAATTATTACTTCAGCAGGCAGTATTATGTTATAGGTACACCCTTTGGTTCTGATATTTTTAGAGATACTCGGAAGTTCTATGGTTTATCAGACAGAGTCATGATAGAAAGCAAAGGCAAAATATGTCTTACACTATTGAATGCATAAATTTCAACTTTCTTTTTTTCCCCCTTAATTTGCTCTTCCTATTAGAAGACTTTGGTCCCTTCGGTTGAAAAGTTACTTCTTTGTTCACTAGATTCTTGAGTTTACTAACAATTACTCCCGAATGGTAGGTTCTTGAACCAAAATCTGTTCCATGTTATTCCTTCTTTGAGCAAACCAGTTAATATGACTAACTTGTGTAGTTCATTTTTTGCTTTTTGCTAGTCAAGGTGATCAGCAGACAAACTTTTTCCTGAAATACTCTGTATCTTTTCTTGTTATTTCTTTTATCTATAGAGATATACCGGTGATTCTTTTGTATGCGTTGTCAATTACACTTTATTTTCCACGCAGTCAGAAGGGCAGCATATCGTTTTTCTTGTATATCCGTAAGAGCTCTTTTCCTGGTGTACTGTACTCAGCGGCATTTATCCAGGCAAAAGGATGCCTGTGCGAGCTTTATTGAGTCACTTGTTTGACTTTTGCAAAAGCTATCTGGATAAACAGAATCCGCATCAAAGCACTCAGCATTTCTCAGTTCTCTCTTTGCTTCATTCCTTTGTTAAACTGAATACTGACACACTGCCAAAAATGACCCTGATGCCTAATAAAATTTTATGTGCAAGCAGAAATTTTGTGGCAGCAACGGTAGTGTTGGAATCTGTGGTAAAATATGAGTGTATCTCAGGGACCTTGTTATTTCTATCTAATCAGCTACAAGGATGCTCATATGTTGATATCTTTGTCACTGCCTCAGTCGTTGCTTAATCTTATTTGTAGGAAAAATGTTGGTTGGTTGCTCAAAATATTTCAATTAAGTCCTCTGCTGCTTTCTAAATTATGTTACTGTTGGATTCAATGTGCCCTATGCCTCGTTAATTGAGCTTCTTAGGACTAGCATTTGGGGTTTCAAAAAGAGAGGTAAATCAGTAATAGTTTTCTATCTGCTTGTCTCGAGCATGGTGTGTCAAGTTAAGAAGTACTGAGTACATCTCAAAACTGGCCGGTGCCAGTTTACTTCAGCAGAAGAGTAATTTTATGTACTTCTTTGTCTTTACCCTTTTCTTCTTTATCTCCTTTCCCTTTTAATTTCTTTTCAACCTGAAAGAAAGAATTCCCTATCTTTATGTTGAAATTCTATTTGAAAGAAGTCTATCCAAATAGTTGCGATGGGTATAAGTTCTGTGATGATGAGCCTCAAAAACAGTTGCCAAGGATCTGTGCGTCTATATGAACTTTGGAGGTCCCAGAAAACCTTCATTTTCTATGCATTCCCTTGATGCATGTCAAATTACCGAGACTTGGTAATTTGGGAAACTATTTAACTCTAAATCGCTAACTTGCTTTTTACCTTTTGTTTGCGACAGTGTTAGATTCTTATTTTTTATTTTGCATTCATTTGGTTATCCATTTTTCACCGTTACGCTCATCTCATTTTTCACTTGGAACTGCAGCAAGTATATGATCATGATACATTTTCTGCTGATGATATAATGGGGGAGGCTGAGATAGACATCCAGCCTATGATAACATCTGCAATGGCATTTGGGGATGCTGGAATGTTTGGTAACATGCAAATTGGAAAATGGCTAAAATCAACTGATAATGCCCTACTGAATGATAGCACTGTAAACATCGTGGATGGGAAGGTGAAGCAAGAAGTAAATCTTAAGCTACAAAATGTAGAATCTGGAGAACTTGAATTAGAATTAGAGTGGATCCCTCTTGACCAATAGGTGTATATAGTATTTTAGATTTTTGGCTACTTACCTTACATTTGCGTTTTTGAAATAATTAAATGTATGAACTTTTGAATCAGAAATATTGAACAATGATGCTGTTGTATTCTCTTGCACATTATATTTATTTGTTGTCTTCTTCCGTAAGTTATGCACATGGACCAAATCATATTGGGCAAAATCTACGCTTACGAGATGTGTGGTGTGATACGGGTACGACCACGAGGGTGCATGTTTGTGAGATGTATTGAACCCGAGACTTGGACTGTGAAAGTGAAGCGCAAAGGAGGACTTAAAAGGGGTCCAAAACCGTCCATACAATGCACTCCAAGGGCACTCACTTGAAGACTTTGACTAAGGGGTCATTTTGGACATTTCACACTATTTTTGTAACCTAGTATATATAGAACTTTTTAGGTCATTTACTAATCAGATTTTGATGAATATTATGAGTGTATAACACTTGAAACATTTCCTTTCTAAGGAGAGAAGACCACTAACCCAAAATTAGGGTGATACAAGTGTGAATTTCACTTGTGTTGCATTGAAGGCTTGGAAATGTAGGCGTTTGGGGAGATTGACATCCCTCTTGTGTCCACGTAAGAGTGTCGGTGTTGTTATTACATGTATTAACGGTCTTAGTGTTGGATCTACACTTAGGTTTTTAGTTATTGTAGTAATCTATGTCACACTACCTATCTTTACATTTTGCTGTTGTTGTGTAGTGGACTGTTTTGGGTCCTTTGTTGAATCTGAAAACTTGTGTTATTGTTCTTCATATTGTTCATCATGTTTTGCAGCTGTTTTGGGTGTGAAATACACCATTGTTATCTTGTATTCTTGCTGTATTTGTTGAATCCGAGAGTTGGTCTCCAATAGGTCCCGGATCTTGTGATTTGTGGACTGTTTGGGGTGTATTTCGTGCTTTCATTGTTGTTCTTGTATCATTTGGTATCAAAGCATGGCTTGATCTTGTTCCTACAAGATCAATCTTGGGCTTGCTTGATAGAAAATTAAAAAAAAAAAAGTGTTAGAAAATCGAAAAATAAAAAAGTGTTCTTGGCCGAAATTGTGTTATTGTTGTGTCTTGGCCGAGATTTTTACTTGTTTTGTTGTTTCTAGTGTTAGTTTTCTTCATCTCTAACACTCTTGAGTCTAAACCTATGTTTGAGCTTACATTGTTGGTGTTGTTTTCGTGAACATAAGGCTTGGCCGAATTGTTGTTGAAACATTATTGTGGTGGACTGTTTTGGCCTTGAGGTCTTCATCTTGTTGTTGTTCTAAGCTTGGCCACATGATATTATTGTTCATTAGTGGCCTAAGAACCATTTTGTTGAAATTGTGGTTTGCTTGGCCAAGTGTTGAAGATATTGTATTGTGAAAATTGGAAGTTGGCCGTGTGAAAATTGTTGGTATTTTTGGAGATTGTTCTTGGTGATTGTTGATGTTGTTATTGAAATTCTTCACAACCTTCATAGCTTGTTAATATAAAGTGAATATTAGATCTATAAAGGTGAAGGAAAAAAGGGTGAAGCTTTATTAGTCTTGAAAGACTTACCATCACTCATCAAATAGTCAATCATATCTCAACCACTTTCCATAAAACAAGGGTCCATGTTATATAAGGAGAAGTACAAGAAAGTCAAAGTTTTGAAAACTTAAATTTGAAAAAACCCCAAGACTTGTTTGAATTTTCCTCCTTAAAATAAATTCCACCAATTTCTAAATTGTAAATTGACCAAGACTTGAAATTGGACAACAAAAGTTGTGTGGGATCGAGATCAATACGTGGCTGCCACATCATCATGTTTTACTATTCATGCAACATATTTAAGCTTAAATTTCAGATTTCTTAGTTTCCTTTTGTTGTTCCTTAGTTTCAATTTCGTTGGTTCCAATACTAATTGGCAAACTAGTACTCATCTAATAGATTGTTAGTTAGTCTTTGTGTTCATTCATTCGTGTTAAGCGTTTGTTGTGTGTTTTTCTCTTTTGTGAATTCGTTGTATCTTGTTGGTTCAAGTCCTTAAATAAATTTTTCTTGAGTCAACTCAAACGAAAATCTATTTCGGAAAAGTGTAGACTCGACCCTCAATCACTCACAAAGTACGAGCCGGCTTTCAACACTTGTGAAGCCAAATGTGAGGTAAAACCGAGAGTGAGCGTGTGGTGAGGCATTTTTTGAGCTTACAAGTTTGTTTGTTTTGTTGTTTGTTGTTGTCTTTTCTTTTAGGTACCATGGCTGCCAATAATCTCGATGCCACATTTGATCGCATCAATGATAATATTGAAGACATGAAATGACACGTTGAAAGACTATGTCAATTGGTATCCACACTCATCCCAACAAATCCAAAATCTAAGGTCCAAATACCTTGCGATGAGAGCTTCCCAAAGGAAGAAGTGGGCTGCCAAGACCCAAACCAAGGTGATGATCGTAGCTCCTGTGAGCTACAAGGTAAAAACGCTAACCTCTACAATCCAATAAACTTAGAATGTTGTGATGTGGCTAGTAGTAGCCAAATGGATGTAGTTGCGTTTTTGCCTAGTATAGAAAAGCATGATTCTTTGAGCATGTTATATGATGAACGCCTTATTGTTAGTTCTGCTCATAGACATCAAGTAATTGAAAATGGGAGTGAACCCGTGAGCTTGTATTATGGTAAAGAATCTAATAATTGAAAATGATTGTTCTTGTGATAGTGTTTTTGTGTGTGATCCCTTTGCTTCCCAAGGTGATTTATATCTATATGGGGATTACTCTCTTGAAAGAGATAGTGGTGCATGCTTAGAAATTCCATCTACTTCTTCTTTATGTGTTTCCTATGTTAAGCATACTAGTGTTGATGGACTTGAAACTAGTGAGTACATGCATAAGGAGACCATAGTTGGAGTTGACTCGTGTGGCACCTTTCTTTACCCTCTTTATGCTTATGATATTTTCCATAGGGATATAGAGGGAATGCCTAATTTTAAAGACGACACCTTAGGGGAAAGTGAGAGTGGCTGAGACCTAAGTCCTTGGTTACTCCACCCATTTGATCCCGATACCATCTTAAGGTGGGAAAGGAATACTTTTGGCCTATTTTCCTTTTGTCTTGATGCTTGTCCGAGCCACTTCCTTTGTAACATTTGTACTAATCTTTTCATGTTTAAAACAAAAGATCCGTGGTTATACTTCAAGTTTGTTCCACCTCGGCATGGCATGTTGATATGTGTATTTTGCTAACCCTAACCCTCATATTATGAGGATGTGTGCTTGTTTGTCTTCTCTTGATTTTGCAAGGCATGGATTCGAGGTTGAATCCTTTTCAAGAAGGGGAGCATGATACGGGTACGACCACGAGGGTGCATGTTTGTGAGATGTATTGAACCCGAGACTTGGACTGTGAAAGTAAAGTGCAAAGGAGGACTTAAAAGGGGTCCAAAATCATCCATACAATGTACTCCAAGGGCACCCACTTGAAGACTTTGACTAATGGGTCATTTTGGACATTTTACACTATTTTTGTAACCTACTATATATAGAATATTTTAGGTCATTTACTAATTAGATTTTGATGAATATTATGAGTGTATAACACCTGAAGCATTTCTTTTCTAAGGAGAGAAGACCACTAACCCGAAACTAGGGTGATACAAGTGTGGATTTCACTTATGTTGCATTCAAGGCTTGAAAACGTAGGCGTTTGGGGAGATTGACGTCCCTCTTATGTCCACGTAAGAGTGTCGGTGTTGTTATTACATGTATTAATGGTCTTAGTGTTGGATCTACACTTAGGTTTTTAGTTATTGTAGTAATCTATGTCACACTACCTATCTTTACATTTTGTTGTTGTCATCTTGTTGTTGTTGTGTAGTGGACTGTTTTGGGTCCTTTGTTGAATATGAAAACTTGTGTTATTGTTCTTCATATTGTTCATCACATTTTGTATCTGTTTTAGGTGTGAAATACACCATTGTTATCTTGTATTCTTGATGTATTTGTTGAATCCGAGAGTTGGTCTCCAATAGGTACTCGGATTTTGTGATTTGTGGACTGTTTGGGGTGTGTTTCGTGCTTCCATTATTGTTCTTGTATCAGGTAGGATGATATAGATTCCACGTCCATTTATTAGTACCTTTCTAGAAGCGAATTCCCGTTACTGACAAAAATGAGTTTCAAATACTAAATGCATAAAAAAGACGAAAAATGGATTTTGAGTATCACTGTATATACATAGAGAATTATTTGATAAATGGAATCCTAAAGACACCGAGATACTATTATTGGTCAACTATTTTGAAGTTGTTCGGATAAAATTGAAGAGAGTACTATTATCAGCTTGCACTTAAGGTGATTAATTTCCAATTTCATTGGGAATTGTGTTTTGTCCTTATTATACTCATGTTTTGATGATTGACAAACTCCATCATTGGAACCTGGTCATGCATGTTTGATTGTTATTCATGTTCCGTTGATCGCCTAACCTAGTCGAAGGACCAGTTACGTGAATTGGTGTCTTAGTGTCTAGTGTTGCAGTTGCACGCATTTGTTGTATGTGCGTTGTCTGGTACTTTTCTAAACAATGTCAACACATTAGTTGGACGAATTTTCGATGGTCCTTTCTAGCGCGCGCGCACACACACAAAGATATTATATTATAAGTGTGACCACACATATATCTATAATCTATATCTATAATCTATAATCTATATTTATAATATATTAAAAGTGTGAAGATCCTTAGAAAAGTGATTTGAACTTTTTGCCCTTAATTAAAAAACTATGCAATAGATAAAATTGTCTTTTCACTTATTTTTTCAAATTATTATTTAGTTAAATATATTGAGAATTAATATTGATAGATTTTTTTCCTTAAACATATAAAAGGAGTCCTAAAATATATGGTTAAAAAAGAAAAGAAAAATAAAATTTTAAAGTTAATTAAACTTCACCTTATATAATGGCGAATGGAGCAAACTCTGCGGCCAATTCCCTACCGCAAAATGCGCTGACCGAGGAACGGAGGATTAATTTCACGGCTGCTGGCTGTGGGGATACCTTGGGCAATAAAAAAAAAGATATACTAATAATTTGGATCTTTAGAATTCTGTCTACTTAGACAATATGTAAATTAACTAATGAAAGACTAAATGTAATTAGTATTCAAATTAATTGTGATATAATCGTAAGACATCTATCTTAAAGGAAACTCTTCAATTAAATATTTATATTAAAAGAATTAATATATTTAAAACTTTACCTTATATTGGACTTTATGTATAATAATATTTTTTTTTTAAATTTGGAGTCTTCTTTGGTTGAAGTTGTTTGTATTTAGTTTAAAAGTTACAAAACAATTAAAGTTTTATGTTTCAAGGTTTAGAATAGTGATTTGAACTTTTTACCTTCATTAGAAGTTTTTTTTTTTTTAGACAAAATTGTCTTTTCACCCTTTTTTCTCAAATTATAATTCTATATAAATACTAATAATATATAACATTGAAAAAATTATATATTTTTGGAAAAACTAAAAATTGTCAATATTTTGTCAAATTAAATTCTTAAAGAGTCCTAATAAAACTTTGAAAAAACAAAAAAAGGACGGAATTTGTAGAATTGTTTGAAAATAGAATTTCAACATATGTAGGCTTCTTCTAATTCTATTATAAATTGCTTTATTTTTGGAAAAAAAATGTCGTGCAAGGATTTTTGACAAAACAAAAATTGACGTAGAAGTCCAATATTTCTTCTACTTTTTCTATATTATTTTGGGCTTGATTTAGTTTCTTGCATTTATTAGCATCATTTTTTCTACCTTAAATTCTACCTTTAATCTTTCAGGTGAAAATTTAAACGAATATTTTTTAATAGAAAATTGGACAAAATAAATATTTTGTCGTCGAATGAAGTAGATCAAAGGTTGGTAAGTTGACTTTTTATAGTATTTTCTCTTAATTAATTTCTTCTCCTAAATATCGAATTTCATCCAACAATACAAATACAGTATAATAGTTGATTAATTTTTTGTACTTAAAATTGTTGATTGATGTTAGTTATTTTTTTCTATCGGAAACAACTCTTTTACTTCTAAGGTGGTGGTATGTATAGATTGCATACATTTTATCCTCCCAGATTCCACTAGATGGGATTACGCTGGGTATGTAGTTGATGTTGTTGTTAATATTATTTTCTATATGATTATGGTGTCTTGGAGAAGATTAAGATGAATGATTTGATGTTAGATTTATTGTTGAAAAATTATTCTAAATACTTTTTTTAATGCAGTTTTTCATGCTCAAAGCGTCTATGAAATATTCAGTTGAAATCTATAGCTAAATAAATTTCATGATGGACATTGGAGATATTATTTGTTGGGATTTACGCTCGAATGACATAATAATGAGAATTTACTTTCTGTCACTGAAAACCTAAACTAAACGAAAAAGGATAAGGAAAACATCATCTATTTTTGCATTTTTTAGGGGCCTTGTCACTCTACCGGCGAGATACAAAAAATTTTATATGCCTTGAATAATTATTTTCTACTTAAGTCTTGTTATGATATATATCAATTATAGTAAATTTCTATCAAGATCTATTTGCTGTCTATTAGGATTTGATGTATTTGTCTTTTAGTGTGAAACTAGGAGCAAACTCCCTATAAATTGAAGGGCTTCCTTCATTGTAAATCATTCCTCAAGACAAGAAATAAGAATCACTCTCTCTATTCTCTCTACTCTTCTTCTTGTTCTTTATTGTTTTATAATGCGTTATCAGCACAAGACTCTACCGTCTCAAATTTAAAGGCTAAGGCTATACTAGTGTTATTTGACCTCATTTTTCTGATTATGTTTGTGTTGTCTGTAAGTTTATGGATGTGCTCCTTATGGATTTTTCTAGTATGCCTCTGAATCATGATATTGATTATGCTATTGGTGTTGAGCACGACACCAAGACCATGTCTATTCCTTCTTATAGGATGGCCTCAGCTGAGTTGAAGAAATTGAATGATTAATTACAGGAGTTCTTGGATAAGGGATTTATACAACCTAGTGTATCACCTTGGGATACGCCTATTTTGTTTGTGAAGAAGAAGAAGAATTGATCTATGCAGGTGTGTTTTAATTATCGGCAGTTGAATAAGGTGATGATTTTGAATAAGTATCCTCTTCCTTGAATTAATGATTTGTTGTATTAGTTACAGGGGGTCGTAGTTTTTTTGAGGATTGATTTAAGCTCTGGGTATCACTAGTTGAGGATTAGAGCTTTTGATATTCCAAAGATAGCTTTTCAAACTCGATATAGTTAGTATGAGTTCTTGATCATGTCTTTTGGGTTGACCAATAACCCAAACACATTTATGGAGTTGATGAACTGGGTATTTTGACTGATCGACTCCTTTGTTATTGTATTTATAGATGATATCTTGGTTTATTCTAAGAGTGAGGCCGATTATGAGGAGCATTTGCAGATTGTGCTTCAGAGATTGAGGGATGAGAAGTGGTATGCTTTGTTCTCCAAGAGTGAGTTTTGGTTTGAGTATGTTTTTTCTTAGTTCATGTGGTGACTAAGGAGGTTATTATATTTGATCCAGCAAATATATAGCGGTTTATGATTGAGCGATGCCTACTTTGCCCATTGAGATTTAGAGTTTTGTTGGCTTGGCATGTTATTATAGGCATTTTGTTGAGCTTTTTTCATCTATTGTAGATCCGTTGACCAAGTTAACTCAGAAGAAGTTTTTTTGGTAGTCCAATGCTTTTAAAGTGAGCTTCCAAAAGCTCAAGGATTTGTTGACTTCAGCTTCTATCTGGACTTTGACCAAGGAGGGCGTGAGTTTCACCGTCTTTTGTAATGCTTTAGGTGTTGGGTTAGGTGTTGTGTTAATGTAGGTATTTTATCCATTCGGGAGTGACTAAGATATATTATGACTTGAACTATCATTACTAGTGAGGTGGTATGAGGAAGGTTATAGTGGACTTTGTAGCTCGTTACCTATGTTGCCTATAGATGAAGGCTGGGCATTTAAGACCTGGTGGATTGCTTCAGAGGTTCCCCATTCGTGAGTGGAAATGTGAGTGGATCACTATGGGCTTTGTGACCGGCTTACCTTACACTTCACATGGTTCTGACACCGTTGGGGTCATTGTGGATTGATTGACAAAGACTACTTTTTCCATGTTGATCCAGATTCGTCTAGATCTCTTTTAGTGTTGAGAGGCTAGCCCGTATCTATATTCATGAGATTTTACGTCTCCATATGGTGCCAGAGTCTATTCTTTCAGATCAAGGTTCTGTGTTCACATCTAACTTTTGGAAGACTTTTCAGGATGAGTTGGTACTCAGGTTGATCTTAGTATCACTTTTACCCCAGACTGACGGCCAGTCATAGCAGACTATTCAGGTTTTGGAGAATATACTCCGTGCTTGTGTGATGGATTTTGGTGGTCAGTGGGAGCAACATTTACCCTTAGCAGATTTTGTATATAATAATAACTACCATTCTATATTGATATGGCTCCTTTTAAGGCATTATATGGTAGGCGTTGTTGCTCTCCAATGGCTTGGATTGAGGTTTTTAAGGTTAGACCTAGAGATTTAAACTTGCTTCGTGAGTCTTTTGATAGAGTTTGGATCATTAGGATAGATTTCGAGTGGCCTTGAGCAGACAAAAGTGTTATATAGATTGGCGATTTCATGCCTTGAGATTTGGTGTTGGTGATCGTGTTTTTCTTTGAGTTTTGCCTAAGAAGGGTGTGATGAGGTTTGGGAAGAAGAGAAAGCTTAGCCACAGGTACATTGGCCCATTTGAGATTCTTTGGACTATTGGTGATGTGGCTTATGAGTTAGCTTTGCCCCTAGACTTATCAACTATTCATCTAGTTTTTCATGTGTCCATGCTTTGTCTTTATATTCCATATGAGTCTCGAGTCATTCATTCGGAGTCGATTCAGTTTGATGTGGGGTTATCTTTTGTAGGGCAGTCGGTCTCCATATTGGCTAGGGATGTTAGACAGTTGCACTCTAGAGTTATTCCTGTAGTTATGGTCTACTGGAGGCATCGACCTATAAATGAGGTTACTTGGGAGGTGAAGTCTTATATGAGTAGTTCTTATCCTAGTGTTTTGCAGAATCAGTTTTTTCCCTTGCCTTTAGTTTGAGGACGAACTAGATACGTAGTGGTGGATGACGTAACGACTCATATTTTGAAAAATTATGTGAAATTTATGTTTTTATGTTATTTGACCATTTTACCCTTCCCTATGATTGTGCTATGGTGTTTTTGGGGTGTGCGAATGACTGACACAGTTTTTGATGCATTTTGGTGTGTATTATAGAATATTATGGTTTTTGGTAGCGTCTAGAGCCTTTAATTTTTTTTGATCTGTGCGTCAGATAGCAAAACGGACTGCGCCAGAAGATCTGAACATCAATTTTAGGGTGGTAACATGGTTGGTATGGCTTTATGGCTTTTAAATTTCATTTCGACCCTCGATCTAAAAGTCGTAATTTTGGGTTTCAGGGGTAAACTTTTTGAAAATGATTCTTTTCAAAAATTAGATATAGCCATTGTGTTCGAAAAGTCAAATTTGATAAGGTTGCATAGTTCGTTTGCATTCAAGAGATTCTAGATGAATCCAAAGGGGCTCGTGGAGACTTGGAATGCACCAAGTTCCCAGCTGGTGCACCACTAAGCTGTTGCACCCCCGATTGTGAAACTAGTGTTGCAATCGTGATTGGGCATGTAGGTCAAGTGTCGTGATCACGACACCTTGTTTGTGGTCGCAATACCCCTGCATCCAGGTACCGTGATCACGAAACTTTGTCCGCGATAACAATGCCTGGGTATATAAATACCCACGTTTTGTCATTTTTCACCATTTTTGATATTTGAAGCTTTGTGTTTCATGATTTTGAGAAACTTTCTCCACTTTTAAACTTGGGTAAGCTACATAACACCTATTTCAGTTAATTCCTTCAATTTGGATAAAAGTATGGAATTTGGGGATTTTGGCCTATAACGCCTAAAAATTATATTTCTCCAATTTAAGCCCCAATTTCTACCCATTTTCACTCGGGTGAGTTCTAATCCTATAATTATGAGTTTTCTCTCAATTTCATCTTCGAACCAACTTTAAGTCTTGATTTTTAAATGGATTTCGGGGATTTTTTCCTGGTAAAGCTTTAAAATAGTTTTAATTCAATTTGGACCTTCTTTATAACTCGGTTTCTCTTGGGATTTCAGCTCTGGACTCCAAAAAATATGGGGAACATATTTTTGAAATAAAGTTATGATTTTGTCCTTTTTTCAAAAACCCATTTTGGGGGTCTATTTTAACCCCAACTTTAGACTAGGCAATGTGGGTATCATTGGCTCTCTTTTGACGCGTTGATTCTATATTTCCATTCCATAGTTACTTTCGGGTCTGTTCGTGAGGAGTAAAATTATGGATTGAAGGTTTTTGTTTCGGCTTTGACTTTTGAGGTAGGTTATGACTTAACTTCTTTCAAACTGGGTTGGATAGTTAATTTTTTGATACAAAAGCATATTAAGGGTGTGGGAACTAATCATGAAAAATGACTATCTAATTGTGTTGTGCCCGTGTGAGGGCTTATATGTGATGTATTTGGTAGTCTTGAATATTATGTGCTATGTGTGACTGTGTTGGGTCCTATGTCATATTGATAGGCTATATGCATGCAAATAATCGTATCTTGTTTGCTGAAAAGCCAATTGTGGTACCAATTGTGTACTGAAATATGTTGTTACTTTTTTGGCATATGAATCATGTTGGTTTTCAATGAAGGTTGGAAATATTGAATGGATATTTGGCTCAGTTTGTTGCTATATTAGTTGGATATGAAAATACTCATTGTGGTTGGTTGTGAGCATTACATTCTCAAATCATGCACATTAATGAAACATTGGTACCACTATGAAAATACTAGAAACACTGAGAAACACTAGCTTTTTCTGATAGAAAATGTGTCATCTTATAAAAACCCTCCCTGAGGGATATGTCCGAAAGGTGATAAAGATATGGACTATATATGGGTTGACAAACACCCCATGGGTCCTATGTCGGGATGATTTTGCTCCGTAGGTGTATACATAGGCTGTGTGATAGTCTCTAAGGTTGTACGATGACCTCGTTCATTACATCATCATCACCATCACAATTCCCATTATTTTCATTTTAATTACTTTTTATGATTGTGATATAATTGTATTTCCGCCTTGACTTGTTACTTATCCATTTGTTATAACTTCCTTCACTTGTACTTGATGTTCTTGTATATGATGTCCTTCTATGCTTTATTTGTATGTGGTATAATGTATACTTGTGGTCCTTTATGATATTTTTCACAATTTATGTGAGTATTATTGAAATGTTAGTGCAAGCGGTGTAGGCTACCATTGTGGGACTTTTTCTAACTGCAGGTGATGTGCCGTTACTATGTATTTTGTATGCTTTATTATCTACTTTGCTCAGTCGACCTATGCTACCTGCTGAGTACAAATGGACTGCACTCACTCTTATTGTGCCCTCTCGGTGTAGATACTGGTTCAGATATACCCCACGTTGGTTGATTCAGTTGATATTTGGAGATTTATGTGGTAGTGAGGGATTTCATGCATTCGGAGTCTACTACTTCCTCTTTTTATTAAACTGTCTTTATTACTATTCGAAGACAGAGTTTTTCCTAGGTATTGTATTTTGTTGAGTTGTATTAGTAGTTCTTACACTGTGACACCAAGTTTTGGGAGTTATGACTTTATTGTTTATGCTTCTTTATTCTTTAATTATATTGATTATGGTTTGACTTCGTTTTAGGAGCCTTGCCTTGGGTTTTGAATGTTTTATTTTTCTTTTGTATCAGTTTGTGTGATGGGCTTACTCGTCAAGGTTCGCCGTGACCACTGCCATCATGACCCTAGGATTTTCGGGATATGACACTCAACCTTGGTTTGGGTGAATTTCACTCATCTGATATGACACTCAACCTTGGTTTGGGTGAATTTCACTCATCTTCTCTCGATCATAGAGTGTCGCATCACTAACCCTTATTCTGGATCCTAAATTAATAATCTTCTCTCGGTCTCAAGTTAATTACATAAAGGTTAGTAGATTCAAATTACTCTTGTGATCTCTTTTTCTTAATTTCTACCTCTCTTTCGAGTTAGTATCGAATGTAGGTAGGTTTCTATCATTTCTAACCATTAAGAAAGCTATCAAAGAGAAGAAAATCACATTAAATGCAACAACACCAATCATGAATAACTTTGCACTTCCTCTACTATGTTAATTCATTAGGTTCCCACAACCCTAGTTATGGGGTTTAGTTGCCCATGTCTGCAAGAACACATATAGAATTCATAATTGAAAGCATATGAATAATCTCTCAAATAATTAAAAACCAAGAACAAGAATTCTAAGGTCAAAACTGTATCTAAGAACTCAAAACTATGAATAACCGTAAGAAATGCATAAACTAATAATAAAGCATCAAATGGGTAATTATGGTTACATTAAAATAGGATAACAAAGGTCGGCAATGACAATGCCTCAGACAATGAGTCATCTGGACTAACGGAGACAATATGAGTCATCTGGACTAACGGAGACATATTGTCAACTCCGTATTCTAAGCTCCATATGGCTAGTGACGACTTGTCAGAGCACTAGATGAGTTGTTCCCTGACTTGTAGTGTCCCCATTTAATTTTTTTATATTTAAAACTTTTTCTTCATCTGCTCAGATTGAGGGTCACTGTGAGTTGTAGCCTAACACTATGACTAATCATCAGGTTTTGTTTGTACTACTATCCAAATGCACTTTTCAAGACTTTTGTTCCTCATTTGCTCAAAAAACCTCTTACTATTAATCGTAGTCTGACCCTTCGAGTTGTAGTCCGTGTATACTTCAGTCTTTCTCTTTTGATCACTCACTGGTCTGGTGATGACTTAGGCAATGAGTCATAGTGTCACCCAACACTCGTTGCCCAAGAAGAAGACTTCTATTAGTGCCTTTTCATCCTTGTCCCATTCTACTTATTTCTGACCCTATTTTTCTGTAAAATTGAGAAAAACACATTATCTCTATATAAAAGTACCTAAGTACATAATTTCCTGATTTTAAGCATTGAAAGATACATGAAACCATGGTGCATCACCACACCTATAGTTCCATTTTTTCATAAAATCCACCTAATATCCCAAAATGAGTCCAAAAGCCTTGGGACCTGAACCTAGGGTTCCCCTATCTTATAAAATGAACGTGTCAAAGATGATGGTGTTGTTGGAATTCCCATCCAAGGTTGTTTACTTAGAGTTTTGGTCTGAGACCAATTCCTTAATAATAATAGCTCCAAAATAGGGAAATGGACCAAAAACCTACACAAACTATTTGACATCTGAACCGACCATTTTGGAAAGTTAGAAATGACCTGTAGCCACTATGTGAATGCTTAAAATTTTGGAAATATGCAAAAATTAAGGAAATGACCTGGAGGGTCATTACAACAAGAGATAAAACTTATGGAGCTTTTGGTAATGGATGAGGAGTTGATCAATCTACTTGCAGAATTATGTAGTGATATACTTTTCTTAGAAGACTCGAGGCAAATGGCTATGATTCTATGATTATAGGTATTGTCCAGGTTTGCCATCATCCTACTTCAGTGTTGTCTAACCCTAGGTCTATATTTATTAATGTTTCCAAGTATTTTACTTCTGTGTTGATGATATATATATGGGTCTTTTGCCATATCCATTTGTGTTTCTACCCTCATGAAAGATTCTTTATTATAGATCGGATGTATCGATCATGTGTGGTGATTGTTTTGGGTATGAGACCCAGGTAGACTTGATCATTATTGATATGGTTGACTTTGATGTCATATTGGGTATGGGTTGGTTATCTCCTTATCATGTAATTTTGGATTGTTATGCAACGATCATGACCTCAAATATTCAAGTGTATTGAGGTTAGAATGGAAGGGCACTCATAGTTTGTGTCCCAAAGGGGTTATATCTTTTCTTTGTGCTTACTGCATAGTAGAAATGAGGTGTCTTTCTTATTTGGCCTTTGTGAGCGATACTAGTGTTGATTTGCTACCTCTATTAGATTTTGTGAGAATCATTAGAGAGTTTATAGATATGTTTCCTGTGGACTTACCTCATGTTATTTGAATAGGTATATTGATTTATATATAAATGTGGAATAGTTAACTAATCCCATCCCCTTTCCTCCTTATACGATGGCCAACAAAGTTTAAAAAAATTTAAAGAGCAATAGTAGGATTATTGAGTAAAAGGTTCATAAGACTGATTTTGTTTCCTTGGGGTGGTCTTATCTTATTTATGAAAAAGAAAGATGGATCCATATGCATGTTTATTGACTATAGACAATTGGACAAAGTGACTATCAACAACAAGTATCCTCTCTCATATATTAGTGATTTATTTGATCATCTTCTCGGTACCTCAATGTTTTCTAAGATTAAATTGAGATCTAGATACCATTAATTGAGCATTAGAGATTTGGATATTCTGAAGACAACTTTCTGGATACGTTATAGACACTTTAGTTCTTAGTTATGTAATTTGGGATGATTAACATTCCATCGATATTTATAGAGGTGATATATGGAGTGTGTTAGCCTTATCTTAATTCTTTTGTGATTGTGTTCAACAACGACATCTTAGTTTATTCCAAGTACGAGGCTAAGCCTAGAGACATTTAAGGGTTGTACTTTAGAAATTAAGAGATGAGTAGTTGTATGACAAGTTCTCCAAGTGTGAGTTTTGGTTGGATTCTATTTCTTTCTTGGGTCATGTAATGACAAAGGATAGTATCATGGTTGATCCTGACAATGTTGCAGCGGTGCATGATCAGGACAGATCTACATCAGCTACTAAATTTTGGAGTTTTGTTGGGTTAGCAGGGTATTGCTGACAACTTATGTAGGGATTCTCCTCTATTGTGGCTCCTTTTGACTAAGTTGACTAAAAAATATTGTTTTCCAATGGTTGGATTATTGAGAGAGGAGATTTCAAAATATTAAGAGTCATGGACATTTGCTCCTATATTGACTTTGCATGAGGAATGAGTGGGTTTTACTTTATTTGGAGATGCTTTTAGAGTTGGATTGGGTGGTGTATTAATGCAACATTAGGTGAAAACCAATGCTTCAGGCTAGTTGAAGGTCTATGAGTAGAACTACTCTACCCATTATTTAGAGTTAGCTGCGATTATGTTTTGGTTGAAATTATGGCATCACTATTTGTATGGGGTTCACTGTGAGATTCTCTCTAACCATCATTTTCTTTAGTACTTCTTTATTCAATGAGATCTTAATATGAGACAACATAGGTGGTTAAAGGTTCTTAAGGGTTATGATCTATCAATTCTTTATCATCCATTCAAGGATAATATGGTAGAAGATGCTTTTAGTTAGAAGGTGATAAGTATGTGGATTTTTGCTTATCTTTGGGTAGAGGAGCAGACTTTAGCCTTAGACATTAAGTCATTGGCTAACCAGTTGATTCGAGTTGGTATTTTAGCACCTGTGCATGTTTTCGCATATGTTGAGGCTAGATCCTCATTGATGAAGTAGATTTGAGCTTGACAACTTTATGATAAGAAGTTGAGAGTGATTTATGATAAGGTGTTGAGTGGTGAGGCAAAGATGACAACTCTTGATTCATAGAGTGTTAGGATTAGTGTCCATGTTTTTGTGTCGAGAGTTGGTGGTTGGATTAGACTAATTGACGTCGTCCAAAATACACCTCCACTAGAAGTATAAAGTGGTCAATTGGAAATATAATAACCCAACAAGGTTGGGGTCGATCCTACAGGGAAAACGTGAACAATTGCTAGCCTTGATGTAATCCACGAGCAATGTAGTAAAGTAAATGGGGAGATTTTGGTATCAGTAGAGAGTAGTAATCAACTCTGGAGTAGTTTTTAGTTGAAATCAATATGAGACGAATGCTAGGACTGTGTTCCCCCTAGATTCTCAACTACGTAGATTTCTTGTGTTTGACCCAATTATTCTAGTGTTCTGCATACAAAGCCTATAATTTAGGTATTATCAAGAAGATAAATTTCATCAAGAACAAACAACACTCGTTCTCACAAAGACTATTACCGGTGTGCATAAAATACCATAGGCTTGCCCTTATTATCTTTTCCTACGCTTTCAGATAGTCGTGGTAAGATCACTATAGGACTTTGTTTGGCTTTAACGTAAGCTAGGGGCTGGTAGGATATCTTTTGGAATTCTTTTAGTTACTACGCCTCCTGGACACTTACGCTTTTCTTGGGGGGACGTTCCACTTCTTCATTTATTTTCACCCTTATATCTTCCTTTTCTTTAAAGCATATTCAAGTTAGGTCTGGTTTATTTTTTTCTAGCGCTTAACTCTTTTTCTTTTGCAATACTCAGCTCTTTTCTTTCTTTTCATACTTGCCCATTTTTTAGCTATACACCCTTTTCATACTCGTTTGCTCTTACACACCCCCAATATAGCCACCCTCAACTTAAGCTATTTTGCTGAGTTTAGGTGCACAGTATCCATAGGAGGATCAGGGTCAAAAAAAAATTTCTTTCAGCTAAACAGGAATGTGATAGGTTTTAGAGGAAAAATTGGTCTATTAAGGCTCAAATATTTGAATCAAGGGGATTTACTTATTTGGTTCAGGCATTTTAGGATTAAGTGGGCTCATACAACAAGGGCCTATGATCGCTTCCTACCTAACTATCCGAGATCTCGATAAAAGCAACCGGGCAAGTTCTAGATTCTAACACAATCGGGAACTTAGTAAAACTTATGCACACTTGAACAGGGCAACATTACTAAGTACCAGATGTCCAACTCTACACTTGGTCTGTCCCAATGTATACTCTCCCTAATTCTAATTTCATTCTCAGATAGTCAATAGTTTCAACATAATATACAAATCACGCCATTATTTAAATAAAATTTTAAGGGTAGCTCAAATTTTTCAACTCTTTAACACAGCCACCACTACTTTTCACAAGATTAGTTCAAAAATCCATAACCATTAGTAGTGTTTTAGCAATCACAACAATAAATACAAATCATAGTTTTTAAATACAACCCAAAATTTCAAAAATCCATAAAAACCATCCATAAAAACCATCATGAAAATTCAAAAACATCTGCTGCCATAGGTGCACTGTCTACTCCCTATCTTAGCTGGCTGCTTCAAACCTGTAAGTCATAACAGACTTTCAATTTTAGCTACATCTAAAAATTTTAAATTGCTCCAAAATTTTTGGTTCCTCACCCCTGTAAGAACATTTCACTGTCCTCAGTGCTACAAAAATAAGATAGAGTAGGGAATAAGAGTCATACCTAGGCGCTCAAGGCACCGAAGCATTAAAATTTGCTTATGGGACCTTAGATTGGGTCCCACTTTTATAAGCAACTATCCCAACTGGGACAGGATCAACAACACGCGGGGGTACATCATCGACCCCCTCAGCACCAGGAGTTGGATCTCTCAATCCTCTAGATGTGCTAGTAATCTCTTGGTCCTTACCATCCTAGATGCCACTACATCTGGCTTTCTTGGCAGCTCTTGCCTCTTTCTTTTTGTTTTCCTTCTTTTTTTTTTTTTTGCTCTTTCTGCCTCGGTCTGCATAATTTGCTCATCTACTTGGACTTCCTAAATATTTCATAATTCGACTTTGGGTATCATAGTCTCTACAATACGTTTAGAAACCATTATTCTCTTGGACAATACAACAACCATACCCTTTATATCTGTAATCTCTGCTCAGATTCTCAGTAACATCGAGCATTTTCCCACTGCCTAACTGTTGAATAATCCTTGACTCAAATACATCCAAGCGGTCTTGCACACGCCTATCCTGTACTTTCAGCTGCCGTCTTATCCAATTCTTTACACTACCTTCTATGTTGGTCACCCTTGCAGCTAGTGTAGCCAACTAGGTTACTACCTCTTCCATGCAACCTGTGATATCATTATAATACTAGGGGGCCATCTTTGTGGCTTATGTGGCACAGACTAAACTAGTGGTGGAGCACTAAAAGTACTGACTCTATCTGTTAGTGCAGTCTCAGTCTACGCACCTGTCTCAATGACCTTAACAGTAGTAGCAACATCTGTATGATCCTCTTTTGGGAAGGCTCCTTCCATAGCATCTGCTGCCTGCCTCATAGGCTTAGCCAGTGGGTTGGTTGCATCATATATTAGACCAATATCAAATATTCAGTGGGCCTCTCTCATGGCATCAATGCCTAAAATCTCTAATACCTAAGCAGCTAAGCATATATATATATGTGATCACGTATAGGTATGCGACAAATGCTTTTTATTCTGTGATAGCCCTATCTCTTAATTCTCAATCTAGAAACTCCCTAACATTAAAATTATGGCCCAATGTAAAACCAACTATCATCGCTGCTTGAAACTGACTTAGTATATCATCACCGATAGTTGGACATAGTCTGTAACAGTAATAGTTAACTATGCCCTTACACTCAGAAGTGAGGGAACTCTTTTTGATTTGCTACGAATCGCTAATACCACCTGCAACCCTAGTGGCATGCTCACCATGTGCAATAATTCTCTTAGCGATCCATCGAAACATCACTATCTTGTCAACTTACCTAAAGTTCAGTTGGTGATCTTCATAATTTCTGCTATTCTATAGCCCATTTAGATTGTGTTCACTGGGGCCTGATATTTTGGCCCATACAAAAAACTTCCTGTCATCCGGGGTGATATATCCACCCAAAATCCTCAAATCATCAGTGAATAAATAGGGTTACCTCCCTTCTACAACATGCCCTATTGGTACTGTCTCATCAACTCGCCTTTGTAGGTAGCATAAAACTCTTAGATTAACACCTCACTGTATTTACCTGGTGCTCTCAACATCTTATTGAACTCATATAATCTGAAACATTCAGTAAAATTATGCAACTCATCCATCCTTGTAGTCATCATTCTCTGCTCCTCATATAACATTCTCTTAATCTTCCTATTTAGTAGCTGAGACAATCCCATGGTAAATATTGCATGCATGCCTGGGTACCCCCATTGTTCAACAACAAGCACCAAAATAGGGGCTAATACTAATGGAGGGTCTTTTCTGGGCATAAGAGGCACATCGACCTAGAGGCCATGAATTTCTTCTGCACTTTCCTCGAATAAACTAGACTCAGCCTCATCGTCGTCGTATTACTCGATATAGTCTATGTGGAGAGGAGATTGTGGACTATTTATTTTTGGTCCTTTCAGTGGTGGAGTATCAGAATCTTGGGAACTGCCTTCTTCCCCTTCGCTTTAGATATTAATTTTCCTTTTGGGGAACCTTTCTTGGAGGATGTCCCAGTATACTCCTCACCGCTACTTTTCATCCAGCTTACGGATGCGCTAGTTTCTTTACTTTCCATCAACTTTTGTTGATTTCCTTTCTTTGTTGTAGTTTTGGATGAAGATGCATTCTTTGGAGGCATTTTTCCTGCAGATATGCTAAAGTTAGTAACTAAGAAAAGAAAAGAAAAGCAAAATTTGAAAATAAAAGTTCAATGTGTTGTGGTTCAGTTGGGTATGAGTACTGGTTATTAGTCGCAACCATTGGGTATGACTCATATACCTGAGTCATAACCTAAACAATGCATTATTATTATTTATTGGCCAACTTACGACTCCTCCTCACTAGTCATACGATCTAGTTTCAACTCGTGACCAACAGTCATTAGCTAGTCAGAAACTTTTGTTCAATCTGTGTTCTTCCCAGGTGAGTACGATTGTTAGGTACGAGTCGTAAGGTCTGGATACGACTCATAAAGTTGAGTCGTATCTATTCCAGAACTTTAAATTTGTCAAACTTCCATGTTTTTAGTGGGTATGAGTCTCATTACAGCTTTCGTAATAGAGAATATTAGTCATAAGAAGTCCCATATCTACTGCAACATAGAATTCTAACTCACAAAGTTTGACTCCGATGAAATTCCTACTATTCCTACTACTCTAATCAGCTATATCCATCATTTCACAACCATATAAACACATAAAATTCCAAGTGCAAACCTTAATTCATCTGTATTCCCAATTTTCAAAATTAAAATGCAAATAAAGGGTACCAGCAATTGTCATTTGAAGAAATTCTACTTAACCTAAGTAACAATACCTCATACAACACTTTTCAACTTACACTATAGACAAAATAGAATTGAGAACTTACTTGGTATGTGTACAACAGAGAATTCCGATTTTGGATCTAAAAATCCTCAAATTCGAGTTAAAAATTACACCAAATCAAGAAATTGATGTTGTTGGAAGTTAGATTCAATAAAAAGCAGGTTAATCTTTAGGATATGAGTTGAAAATTTGGAAGAAAATGGTGTGGGTACAAATGAGAAGCTTCGGGTGTCTTATCGGTTTAAAATTTTACTTTTTATTTAAATATTGGATTAGGTCAACCCGAGAATTGACCTAGTAAGCCGAGGTATGAATTGTTGATATGATTCATACCCAGGCTTATGGCTCACTTACTTAACTCGTATGGCCTTGTATTCTTACCTGGGTTTTGGTGTGGGTACAACTCCTATCACGATTTAGAACTAGAGACTACTATTCATACAAGAGTCGTAAGCATTCCAGGACTTGATTTTTTGATTTTGATTAATCTCCCAGGTCCTGACGACTCCTTCTCATGAGTTGTACTGTATAGATACGACTCGTGAAGAGCCATTGATACCCTTACTCACTTGTCTGGATTTTGGCCGCACTCTTTAAGTCATGCACATTGAACGAACATATTACCTTATCATTAAAACAAGTACAAAAACATAGGTTGCCTTTTCATGCAATGCTTGATTTAACGTCGCGGCATGACACAGTTTCATTTATTAGTCCGACTTTATCAAGGTCAATATCAACTAGCTCCTCTATTTCTTCTGTATTTCCCATATAGTGCTTAATTCTGTGTCATTAACCTTGAATTTATTTGTTCCATTCTTTATTAGTTCTATTTCACCATAGGGATACACTCTTGTCACAGTAAATGGACCATGCCATCTAGACTTTAGCTTACCTGGAAGCAAATACAGCCTAGAACTATGCAGGAGCACCTTGTCACCTTTTTTAAACACTCTTTTTCCAATCTTCCGGTCATGAGACAACTTCATCTTTTATTTGTAAAGTGCTAAAATTTCATATGCTTGGAGTTGGAATTCATCCAACTCATTTATGCCATTCAACCTAGATTTTGCTGCATCTGTCCACTCTAAATTCAGCTTTTTCAATTCCCATAGTGCCTTATACTCAAGTTGAATTGGTAAAAGGCAAGCTTTTCCATACACAAACTGATAAGGTGAAACACCTATGAGGATTTTGTAAGTTGTATGGTAAGCCCATAATGCATCGCCTAACCTTTTTTCCCAATCAGTCCAATTGGCATTCACAGTGTTCGCCAATATGGACTTGGTTTCTCTATTAGATACTTCAACTTGTCCACTTGTCTGCGGATGCTAAGGTGTTTCCACCTTATATTTCACTCCATATTTTGCAAGCAGACTCTTGAATAGATGATTGTAAAAATGTGACCTTCTCTCACTGATAATAACACATGGCATACTAATTCGAGAAAAGATATTCTTTCTTATAAATGTTGTGACATTTGTTGCTTCATTATTAAGAAGTGAAATCGCTTCCACCCATTTTGACATACATTCAACAACTACTAAAATGTACTTCATGCCACATAAACTTACAAAAGGTCCCATGAAATCTTTTCCCAAGATGTCAAATAATTTCAATTCTAAGATAGGGTTCATAAATAGCTCATGTCTTGTTGCAATAGCACATTTTCGTTGGCATTGATCATAGGAAACAACATACTCATGAGTGTATTTGTATATGGTAGACCAATAGTATCCGCATTGTAGGATCTTATGAGCTGTCTGGGCCCCTCTATGGTGACCCCTAATCGTTAATGTGTGACATGCCTCTAGTATGCTCATCATCTCCTCCTAAGGTATACACCTACAAATGATTCCATCTATACAATTTTTGAAAACATAAGGTCCATCCCAGAAAAATTTTGTTACCTTATGCCTGAACTTTCTCCTTTTCCGATATGAGAGCTCTTCTGGGACTAGGCCACTTGCTAAGTAGTTTGCATAATCTGCAAACCATGGAATCAAATTATTGGAAGCTGCCATTATCTCTTCATCTGGAAAACCATCATCAATCTCCAAATACTTAGCAATCTTCTGCACAACCTCTTCCTCTAGTCTAGACAAGTGATCTGCAACTTGATTCTCTGTACCTTTTCTATCCTTTACATCGAAATCAAATTCTTACAACAGAAGTACCCATCGAATAAGCCTTGGCTTTGCATTCTTTATAGGTATTAAGTACGATAATGCTGCATGATTGGTGTGCACGATCACCTTTGTCCCAATATAGTAAGATTTAAACTTTTCATAGAAAAAAACCACTGGCAATAACTCTTGCTCTGTCATAGTATAGTTCTTTTGAGTAGGGTTCAGTGCCTTACTAGCATAGTAAATGATATGAAGGATCTTTTCTTTCCTTTGGCCTAGTACAACCTCTAAGGCCAATCCACTAGCATCACACATAATTTCAAAAGGCATGACCGATCAGGAGACACAATGATTGGGGCAGACACCAATTTCTCTTTTAAGTTTTCAAAAGCCTTCTTACATACCTCATCAAAATCAAAATTTACCTCTTTCTCGAGCAGCTTGCAAAGTGGACTAGCAATCTTTGAGAAGTCCTTGATAAATCGTCTTTAAAAACCTGCATGCCCTAGAATGTTCGAATCCCCTTTATAGAAATAGGATAAGGTAATTTTTCAATCACCTCCACTTTTGTTAGATCAAACACTATGCCTCTCTTTTAAATTTTATGCCCAAGTACAATTCCTTCTTTAACCATGAAATGAAACTTTTCCCAATAAGTACCAAGTTGTATTCTTCATACCTCTATAGAGCTTTTGTCAAATGATTTAAGCATTTATCAAAAGGGTCCCCCACCACTGAAAAATCATGCATAAAGACTTCAGTGGTGTCTTCTACCATATTAGAAAAATGGACATCATACATCTCTGAAACGTGGCTAGGGCATTGCATAGTTCGAATGGCATTCATTTGAATGCAAAGGTACCATAAGGACATGTAAAGGTAGACTTCTCTTGGTCTTCTGGTGCAATGGTAATTCAAATATTACATGAGTATCTATCAAGAAAACAATACCATTCTCTTCCTGCTAACCTGTCCAGCATCTGATCCATGAACGACATTAAAAAGTGGTCCTTCTGAGTCCAAGCATTCAACTTTCTATAATCTATGCATACACTCCATCCCTTGACTGGTCTTAAAGGCACTAGTTCATTATTCTCATTAGGCAGGACAGTTATTCTTCCCTTCTTTGGAACATATTGAATTGGGCTAACCCGCTTGCTATCTGCAATGGGAAATACCACACCAACATCTAACCATTTAATGATTTTTTTCTTAACCACCTCCTGCATAGAAGGATTAAGTCATCGCTGGTGCTCAATCAATGGAACATAATCTGGTTCAAGCTAAATTTTGTAAGTACACAAACCAGGTGGAATACCAATAATATCGATAATGGACTACCCAATGGCTCTTTCAAAATTTTGCAACACTGACAACAATGCTTAAACTTTAGACTGTCTCAGATCAACTGCAATAATGACCGATAGGGTGTTGTTGGCCCCTAAAAATGCATATTTCAAGTAAGATAGGAGGGCTTTCAACTACAATACCTGCGTTCTTCAATAGATAGATGAGCTAGTGGAGTAGTTCTATTTTTTGAATTTAGATCAACCTTCTTTGGTGCATAGTTATAAGCACTCCCTTGCAGTGCACCTACCATCTCCTCATATTCTGCAATACCTTTAGAATCAAAATTCATGATCACAACTGCCAGTGCCTCAGCACCAAATATTTCTTCAATAGGAACAACTGCATTAGAACTATCATCCCATAAGGTTACTGCATCAATATCATAGAATGAACCTTTCTCTTCATAATCTACATCAATCACTGACACCACTCTCAAATTATCAAACTACTTCATGGATTTGCATATATAAAATATCACTTGTTCGTCATTGGGTCTCAATATCAGATGTCCTTTCTTCAGATCAATTAATGTCCTACGTATAGCCAAAAATGGTCTTTCCAAGATAATAGGGACTTGAAAGTCCACTTCACAATCTAATATAACAAAATTAGTAGGAAATATAAAAGAAGACACTTTTACGAAAATATCATAAAGGATACCAAAGGCTTATTTACTATTTCTTCAACCATCACTAGTCTCATGGTGGTTCGTTTAGGTGCCCCCATTTATGTTATCCCCCAAGTCATATAATGCTCGAGTGAAGTTGATAGGCCCTATAGTACATGGTATTATGAAAGCACTAGGGTCCGTCTTCTTCTTTACTAGATATCTAGTAACCACTGCACTGTAATGATGAATATTGTTTACTTGGTCATATCTAATGACCTTCTTCTTGGTGATCAAATCTTTCAGTAATTTTGCATATCCTGTTATTTGCTCCAATGCCTTTACAAGTGGTATGCTGACAGTTAATTATTTTAGCATAGATAAAAATTTCTGATAATTACTTTATTTTTGTTTTTTCTAATCTTTGTAGATAGGGAGGCCGTGGTCTTGGAATAGGTTTCTACACAGGTTATGGCATCTTTTTTTTCTACTTCATTTGGCGTATTGCTTTTACCCACATCAACCAACTCCTCTTTATTTTTTTGCTCATCAGTTATAGGTACAGGTGGATTAGTAATGACCTTTCGACTCTGAGTGGTAATGGCATGGCATCGAGTGTCATTTCTGGGGTTTGCCACTGTATTACTTGGAAGAGTGGCCGGCTATCTCTAATTCACTACAGCTGACATCTAACCAAACTACTTAATTATTGTAACATGAGACATAATTTTTTGGTTCAATCCTGATAGATCAAATTTGATATTTTTCAATCAGCTTTCTTTACTTTCTTGCCTATTGCCAACTTGGCCAGAAGTGTCTCTATTCTGGACTCTGTATCTCGACTTTCTGGTGGAATATATTTGTCATTCTTCTCCTTATAGTCATCGTTATGCAGCCAATCACTATCTCTATCTATATACCTATCATTGTAATAGGTCAACCTTAATTTCCTTGCCCTTGAGCACGAAAATCTGCCAACCTACGATCAAGAAAATTCAAATCTTCTACAGATTCAATTTCAAATGGTTTGGATGTTGATCCCTATGTAGAATCTACTTTCACTTTTTCAGCACTCATTGAAGCAAGTTGTTTTGTCACAACTTGATATCTGTACAAAGTTGTTCAACCTCTTGTTCTACCATGTTATTTGATGCTCCATACGTATTTGATGCCCTAATAACATATGTACCACCACTACATTCTGAATCTTGAGTGTGCCATCATCTGTTGGTAACCACAATATCATCAAGAATTTTCTTTACACCTTCCCAATGAAGACGCATGAAAGTTCAGCCTGAAATGATATCTAACATAGCTCTTGAACTTTTATTCAAGGATCTATATAAGAACTCAGACAAGTGAGATCCTTTGATTCTGTGATTTGGTACCATGCTCAACTTCTTTGTGAACCAAAACCATGCCTCATACATGGACTCTGCAGATAGTTGTCTAAAATTGTAAATTTTTTTATTTAATTGCAGCATCCGTGAAAGTGGGAAAAAGTTGTTTAGAAATTATGTCATCAACTCATGCCAGGTAGTGATATATCTTCTAGGAAATTCCCTTAGACATAAAGATGCTTCTTCAGTCAATGAAAATAGGAATAACCTCAGTATCAATACCTCCTAATTAACCCCTGGAATATTATAGTTTGTTCAGATCCCTATAAAATTTATAAGATGTATGTTCACGTCATCCTTAGCTGCACCAGAAAACACACCCTTCTGATTCAATAGTTAGATCATAGCACTAGTAATATCAAACTTCACATTAGGGCCTAAAGCCAGAGGAATAATGGCTCCTGATTCGACAGGCTCAATATAACCTAGATCTTTATTATCTTCATCATCATATTAATTTAAGTGCTGGTATGCCTGTACCAATGAAGCTCTACCTCTCTATACTCAATGATCAATAATTTGTCTAGGTCTAACTAGCCCATGATGCTGAGCTACTCCTGCCTTTGCGACAGCTCTAGCCTGTTTGGCTTCTCTGCGTTCTTGCTTTAATATTTGCAGTGTCTGTAAGTCTGTAATCCCTTGTGGATCTATAGTACCACATAGGAGTGCCATATTTGGATCCATAGGTGGGGGATTTTGAACCCTGCCATGAACTCCATCCTTTTTGATGTTTTAAGAATTCTCTCAGGTTTTGAATTAAAAGAGAGTAAGGGATTGCCTCTACTCCTAGTGCTTGGCATACACCAACGTATGCAAAATTAAAAACTGAAAAATTATAAACCTATGAACTTCACCAATTTAATTAATCATTTAAACCGTCTTTCTTGGCAACAATGCCATGATTTAATGTCGCCCGAAATACACCTCCACTAGAAGTATACAGTAGATGATTGCAAATATAATAACCCAATAAGGTTGGGGTCGATCCCACAGGGAAAATGTGGATAATTTCTACCCTTGATGTAATCCACGAGCAGTGAAGTAAAGTAAATAGGGGGATTTTTGTATCAGTAGTAAGTAGTAACAAACTCTTTAGTATTGTTTAGTTAAAATCAATATGACACAAATGCTAGGACTGTGTTCCCCCTAGGTTCTCAACTATGTAGATTTCTTGTGTTCAACCTAATTATTCTAGTGATTTGCATACAGAGCCTATAAGTTAGGTATTATCAAGAAGATAAATTTCACCCGTTGACTTGGTTATCGTCATAGTGGGTCTCCTTATTGCCCCTTGTTCTAGCCTCAGTCATACTTGAGGATAATTAATATAAAGGAAAATTAAGATACATGCAGAAACCCTAGAATAATTGAATCTCACACTTACTCTATGTAGCTAATCCACCAGGGTTCCCACAACCCTAGCTGAGGAGATTAGCCGCTCATTTTTGTGCTGGAAACTATGATTATCAAGGAAGAACACATAAAATCAATTGTACATATGAATAAACTACAAAGTCTTTACTTGAATAAAACCTTAAATCTCGAGAAATAATGTAGTGAAAAGTAATTGGGTGTAAAATAATGTTGCAATGCGTAACCTAATTAAAAATAAACCCTAAGGTCTCTATAGTATCTCAAAAAAACATAAAAGTCCTATTAAAAATAGGAAAGGTAAAGTTAAGTCGACAGTCAGTATGACTCAGTCATCACTCGTATCCTCAGCTTATGAGTCGTATCCTCAGCTTATGAGTCGTATCCTACCTTGTCGTAACCATTCCAGTGCCTACTCTTCCTATGTATTGAACTCTCTGTTCAGCTTATGACTCCAAATTATGAGTTTGTAACTAGGTATACAACTTGAATTCATCATCTATATTTGCCTGGGAATTCAGTATTTTTAGGTCTTGAACACTGGTTTGGATACGACATCCCTATACGAGTTGTACTGAGACTTCTGACTTGTATCCTTCTAACACTTTAATTTTTAGATAGTAGCTTACGTTCTGTTATGCTTACATCTTCATCATGTGACTCGTACCCTGTCTTACGACTGGGATACTTGAGTCGTATCTTCCTCATACTTAGTTTTTTGATTTGGCTTTTGGTTCTGTTCCTCATATGACTTAACATACGAGTCATATTAAATGATTATGACTCGCGACCAGACTCGTATACTGATTAGAGTTGGTCATTTTTAGGTCTTTTACTTCTCATTTCACTCAAATTATTTTATAAACCTATTTTACATGCAATTTACACCAAAGTGCATCATATCTAACAAAACACCTTAAGTTTACATATAAATTCATGGTTTTAAGCATCAAAAGTGTCGTGTTTCTATGTCACATCACTAATCTTGCATGAGGATCATTATTTGAGATACTCTATTTATCTAGGAGTAGCTAAAATATACCATCACTTGATATAACACTACTAGTGGTGTGTGACTAGGATTAGTGTGTCATATGATATAGAGGATATCTGTTTTGGAGTGGAAATTATAGAGAATCACTATGGACTTTGTGGTAGATCTACCCTCTACTTTAGGGGAGTTTGATTTTATTTGGGTGATTACAGATTGGTTTACTAAATCAACTCACATTGTACCAGCAAAGGTGAATTATAATGTAGATATGCGAGACATTGGCTAATATCTACATCCGAGAGTTTTTTTGACTGTATGGTATTCCTGTCTCCATTATTTCTGATAGAGGTATAAAGTTTGCCTAAAAAATTTTAGAGTTTTATGTAGAGTAAGTTGGATATTCAGCTTGAGATAAGAACAACTTTTCGCCCTTATATAGGTGACTAGTCAAAATGGATCATTCACGTGTTAGATAACATTCTTCGAGCATATGTCATGTATTTTTATGGTTATTTTGACTAGTTCTCTCCCTTAGTAGAGTTTACCTACAACAATAGTTACCATTATAACATTTACATGGTGCATTTTAAGGCTTCTTATAGTAGGACATATAGATCCCCTCTGGATGGTTTGATTTGCTTAATGCTAAGACTTGGGGCACCAACGTGAAAAGATTCAATGGATCAAGTGTGATTAATTTAGTAGAGGCTTCTAGTTTCCCAGAGGTGGCGAAAAAGTTGCACCAACCAATAAGTTCATGATGTGGCATTCATGCTTGGTGAGCGAGTTTTGTTTACGGTCTCACCTATGAATGGTGTGATGAGATTTTGGAAGAAAGGAAAGCGTAGTTTGAGGTTTATTGGACCTTTTAAGATTTTTGATAACTTTAGATATGTGGCCTATAGTTTAGTTATGTAGTTCCCCCAGCCACAATATTGCTTCGCCTATAAGAGAGAATTAGAACAACCTAAGTTGTAATACTTCCTGACTCACCCCCGGTAGATTATACAAAGTGCAAATCCCAAGAAAGTTCATAATGTTCATGTTTGCATCATCAATAGACGAATCAGTAAACATACACTTCAGATTAAGACACTAATCATTGCATTCGTAATGTCAAATTTCATTCCTTGGGAAAACTCTGGAGGAATGATAGCACCTATCTCCTTTTGAGTTATGCTCGGTGATCTGTTTCCTCCTTTCTAGCCCTTTTCTCTGCTTGTTGGTCTAGTGTTAACATTGAATTCTCTGTGGATACCAATCGGTTATTAGTTTTATGTATACAAGCTGGAGGTGGGCGGTTTAATGCATTTGTATTATCTTGAATCCCTTTGTACTGAGATCCATGCAAATACTTCCTTTTGCGGGGCTCCATGCTCATACTTTTCCACATACTATTTTTTCATAAGGTCCATTCAAGCTCAAGATCAAAAGGAATCAGGGAATTTCCTTGACTCCCAGTGATGAGTATACATGGGCTTATACCCCCAAAATAGTAGAAAATTGAAAACAACAACCTTAATTAGTCAATCCATAATCATATTCCCTAACAATTATGCCAAAATTTTATGTTTCCCAAATTAAGTTCCTAAAAAGTATAACGTGGTCTCTTATCAAATATAGAACCCAACAAGGTTGGGGTCGATCCAATAGGGAATAGGATAAAAATCTATCATGATCTTACTGATGCAACTAGAAAGTGTAAAAAGTAAATGGACAGTTTTATAAGAACAGTAGTCATAGTAATAATGATGGGAATAAGGTTGTTATTAGTATGAGACGATTACTAGGAATGTATTCCCCCTGATTTCTCAACTTTGTAGACTTATCATGCTCGTCAAATTATCTCGGTGACTTGTATGTAGAATCTAAAAATTTATGTATCACCTAACCATCTCTTGACCTTAGTTTGGGTGAATTTCACTCATCTTCTCTCGATCTTAGAGTCTCGCATTACAAAGGTTTGTAGCTTCAAATTACTGTCATGATCTGCTTTTCTTAATCTCAACCTCTCTATTAAGTTAGTATCAAAGGTAGGCCACTTCCTAACATTTGAAACCATTATGAAAGAAATCAAAGTAAATAAAACCACAATACATGCAAGAACATCAATAAAAATGACTTTGCACTTCCTCTAATTTATTAATCTATCAGGGTTCCTACAACCCTAGTTATGGGGTTTAGTTACTCATGATCATAGGAAACACATAGAATTCAGAATTAAAAGTAGATGAATGATCTCATTAATAATGAAGAATGAAAATTGGAATCTCAAATTAGTATCAAACACTAAAAACTAAGAACAAGAATTCAAAGAACAAAATTGTAACTCAGAATTCATAACTATTAGTAAGTGTAAAAATAAATGAAGTAATAATAAAACATCAAAGGGGTATTTATAGTTACATTATATTTTTCCTAAACTAAACAGGCTAACAAAGGTCAGTAGTAATAATGCCATCGGACAATGAGTCATCTGTACTGACAATGATTTATTGCCATCTCCATCACCAAAACTCCATGTGGCTGGTGATGATTCTTCAGATAACTAGAAGAGTAGTTGTATGAATCCTAAGGTGCTTATCTAAATTTTAAAGATTTAGAAGTTTGCCCCCGTTTGCTCAAAATGAGGGTCACTACGTGTCATATCCTGACCTTACGAATCATCACTGGCTTCTGTTTCAACCTTTATCTAAATGCACTCTTCTTTACTTTTTTTCCTCTTTTGTTCAGAAAGCCTCTCACTATGACTTGTTGTTCGACCCTATAAGCCGTGGTTAGTGTATACTTTATATATCTCTTTTGATCATTCATTAGTCTAGTGATGAGTTGGGTGATAATTCTTAGTGTCACCCAACGACAAGTGGCCCAAGCGGAAGACTACTTTTTGGTGCCTTTTATTTGCTACCTATTCTACTCACTTTCGACCTTATTTTCTAGCAAAACTGAACAAAATACATCATCTCTATATAAAAATACTTAGTACTTGCATAATTTTCTACTTTTAAGCATTGAAAGTGCCAAGCATGGATAGAAACACCCTCAACTTAGAAT
This sequence comes from Capsicum annuum, assembly GCF_002878395.1. Classification (NCBI taxonomy): domain Eukaryota; kingdom Viridiplantae; phylum Streptophyta; class Magnoliopsida; order Solanales; family Solanaceae; genus Capsicum; species Capsicum annuum. The sequence goes on along the minus strand of NC_061112.1, from coordinate 38,337,569 downwards.
GTTTGCATGTGTTCAGGCAACTAACACATAATCAAAAAACAAAAAATAAACATGATGCTTAACTAAAAGAAACCTAAGGAGCATACAACAATCAACTTAATGTAGCTCAACTCCCACCCCCTTCTACTTTCAACTTAAAACCATTGTGTGGATCCATGTATCACAATAGTGTGACACAAAAGAGTCATGTGATGGAATTACATTAAAAGCAAACAACCAAGCGGATATGTGATTTACAATACTCGATCAGAAAAGCAGTTAAAAAGACAATCTATGTACCCTCATAACAAAGATGTCCCAACTCTTATGGTATAATAATACATGTCAATGTAGAGATGATATCAAGACACACACTCACAACAGAAGTGTCACAATGTGCATAAAATACCATAGGCTTTCCCTAATTTTCTATACCTTAGTTTTTCAGACAACTGGACTAAGATCAATATAGGGCTTTTTTAAGCTTGTAATGTAGGCTTCAGGAAGGTATGATACTTTTGGGGTATTGTGACTCCCCCTAATTTACATTACGCTTATATTTTTGGCTCCACTACTTGACCATCCTTCCTTTATTTCTCCCCCTTTCTCCTTTATTGCTTATTTGGATTGGGTGTAGTTTCCTTATTTCCTGGTATTTATTCACTTCACTCTTTTTTACTACCTTTTGTTTTTCTTCTTATTTTTCATTTTTTCTTTTCTTTTTATACCACAGCTAACCCTACTTTCTTTTTCTTTTTGTTTATTCAACACCTTTTTTCATACCAATTTTCAACTAGGAACGCTTATAATAGCCACCCTCAACTCAGGCAATTTGCCTGAGTTGAGGTGCATAGTGTCCAAGGAGGTACTAGGGCCATAAAAAGTTCATTGTAATTAAATGGGAAGGTGAAAAGGTGAATATAAGAAAATAGGTAAATTTAGGCTCAAATTAGGGATCAAGGAGTACTTATTCTTATTTGGATAGTCTTTAGGATAAGAATAGACTAATCAAAAAATGACCCTTGATTATATCCCAAAAAACTATCCTACAACCTATGCAAGACTAACCGGGCAAGTTTTGGATTAAATGCACAAAGTGAACTAGGTAAATGACTCACACACATATGGTACTGAGTTATATTATCAACTACTACCTATCTAGTTTATCCAATGCTAATCTTTGATTATTTTGTCCTTATTACCAATTCCATAACAATATTCACATAATAGTGTAATACCCCATACTTTTTCTTAGCGTGAAATTGTCTTAAGAATGTTAGAAACTTACTTTGAAAGATGAATTCCCTTTTGTACACGTGGTATTTTTAATATTTTCACTTTTTATCATGTGGAAAATTGAATTAGCTTTCCAACGATACTAATTTCGTCAAAATCCGACATCAAAGGAGAAAGTTATGGCCAAAATACAAAAGGCAGTAAAACCGCCCAGATGCGACGGTGAGGCTGACGGACCATCGGACTGGCGACGGACCATCGCCCATAATCATTACAGCAAGGCAGTGAGAACTACCTTCTTCCTAGATGCGATGGCCAAGTCCAACGGACCGTCGAACTAGCGATGGACTGCCGCTCAGGCCATCGCAAGGGAAACAGTGAGGCCACCTTCTGGATAAGGTGCGACGATCAGGGCTGATGGACCGTCAACCCAGTGATGGACCATCGTACCCACCATCGCAGGTCCCGTTCAGTTTTTTTTAAAGTCATTTTAACAGGGGTATTTCGGTCATTTACCACCCACTTATATATACCCAGTTATATCTGATTTCTACCCATTTGGTTCATTATTACTTCATAACCAATATTAGGGTTTCTCTCTAACATTAATATCCAAGAACAAAATCCAATCTTCTTTAAGAACTAAGGGATTTTCAATTCTTCAAGTTCAAGAACATCAAGAATCTCAACTCAGGTATGCATAGTGTTCATTCATGGACGCCTTTCGTCCATAAAGTCCAAGAATCCCCTTTTCCAACTTCAAATTATGGATTTTCTTTATGATTTCATGATTGGGCTGTTCTTGTTCACGTTGATAAATGAGAAATTAAATTTTACTCCATGTTGGGTGATAATTTCTATGTGGGTTTAATTATTATAGATATAGATTCATGCAAACCTATGACTAAACCCTTGAATAATGAAACTAGAATACGACCATGATGTTTAATTATTGTACAATGATGTTTACATGTACCATTCCTACATTATGTTTGATTTAATGCCTAAATGAAGGAAAAGTGCCTAACTAGCATGTTGTCATGAAATCCCCATGTATGTACAAGCTTATGCCTATCACATGTTTGATGAAATGCTTTAGTAAATGCATTATGGTGATTATTATGTATTCAAGCAAGTCATGCTTTGTCAGTTTTCTTCTATTAAGTCCTGGGGGGTACTTGTACCCGAAACATTAGCTGTGTGCCTAGAGTCATGTCATGTTTTCAAGATACTCTCAGTCAAGCTATGATCCTTAGACTTCAGACAGTCTTATGACTCAGGAAATCTCCATGATCTCATAAACTCAGTCAGTTGTCAGATATCAGTAGTATTCCATCAGTCAACGGAATTCAGTAACTCAGTCCATGTTCAGTTTAGTAAATCATGTTCAGTGTCTATTCAGATGGGAGTAGAAATTAGCACCGAGCGAACCCAAGGATGGAAGCTCACTTGTTATATGAGGGTGTGATTCTTAGAAGAAATCCTTGCATTCCAGAACTATATAGCCAACATAGGTTGAGACATCATAGCCTGCTATATGAGGGTAGATGAGATGGCTTAGCCTGCTATATGAGGGTTCCCACCGCTTTCACTAGAGTTACCTATTATATTAGGGTCACTCACATGTTGTCCTTACCAGTGGTGTGGTATTAACACCCTTCCAATCAGGGCATAGATTGGACCCCAATTCAGTATAATACATTATTTGGGGCATGTGGGTTAGATGACTACCTCCCACAATCGCAGTAAAAGAACTCAGGTACTTTTTTAGAATTTAGGAGTGTCAGATACAGTCAACTCAGATACAGTATGAAACTTAGATAGTTCCATCAGATTTAGGACTGTCAGATACAATCACTCATGTTATCAGTTATATTCAAATTCAGTAATCATGTTATCACAGTATTAGTGTCAGTTGTTATGTCTCATGCATGTATTCTTACGCTCATGATAGTTAGTCAGTTATTATTATTATTCATGCATATGAACCCCATGCATTCAACCTACCTTACATGCATACCAATACATTCAAAGTACTGACATATTTGCGCTATGGTGTCTTATACCATAGGTTCAGAGACACGAGCTCCAGAGCAATAGTAGATTTTAGATATCCGCAAATAGAGTTAGAAGTGAGTCCTCATCTTTTGAGGACATGATTATTTCCCTATTATCTTATTAATTAGTTTATTAGTTGGAGTTAGTTGGGGATATGTCCCATCAACTCCTTACTTAGGTAGTTCAGTCAGTTAGAGGCTTTCTAGACTATCATGTTTCAGACTTTAGTATGTTCAGTTTTGTTTTGGGTATTCTATTACCCCATACAGATGTTATATCATTCAGATCATGTTCAGTATTAAACCTTATGGCCTTTCAGTTCATGTTTCCGCATTATAAAGTATTTTATGCAGTATGTAGGTAAAGATATCAGTCATGGGTTAACTTGTGGTCCTTTAGGGTCATGAGCACCGTGTAGCATTCCGGGTACCAGATTCGGGGCGTTACAAACAGTCACCCATATATTTATACATATAATTCACAAAAAAATTTAGAGGGGTATCATTGTTAATTTTCTAAAATACTTGAAAATAAAAACAAAACATGTTAACTACTCTTAGGTTTCTTTTTTCTTCTAATTAAACATAAGCAACACATAACGACACATAACAATACATAATGTAGGGTCTAACTAAAATAACGTAGTCGACAGGAAAAGAAACATAAAATAAAACCCTTGACTATGATACACCCCTACCCCCAACTAAATAGATGCACTAACCCTAGTGCAAAACTCAATGGAGTAAAGACATAACTGGGAATCCTAGGCGCCAAATCATGATGTCTCAGTAGGAGGGTCCTCATACAAGGTCCTACTCTCAGCAATATTATCCCTAGTGGTGATTGAGGCACTCAACGAAATGTTGGCATAGACAGTGGTTGATGCACTCAATGGTGGCGGGGTCTCGAGAGGCAAAACTATGCTCCCACTATCATCTCTTGCTGTCATAGTCATCATCTCATCCATTCAAGAGTTACCAGCTCCCACTACTATCTCATGGACCTCGGTCAAGTGGTCTTATAATGCCTGTTGTCTAGCTACCAGAGCTGGACACATCTCATCTCTCTCCCATCTAATTTTTATTCTCTTACTTGCTTACTCACCTACTTCCTATTCAACTTTTTTTTCTTTACCTTTTGCGCGTTTAATGTTTGGAATGTCCTAAATTGGTATCTCCTCAATAATCTAAAAAAGATAGGAATGGCATTACAACCATGTTCTCTAGAGCATCCCATAAAACGACTATCTCCTAATGAATGCCTGCCAAATTTGGGGCCTAAACTTCCACAAGCTTTTTATTAATATGCCACTCAAAACTTTTAAATTAGTTCAATATTACTCACATCTCACTTTGAATCTCCTTCTTTACCCAAGGTTGCAGCCCCTCCTCAATATTTTCCACCTTTTGTTTGAGGATGCCTAAACGCTTCAACATATCAGTCGATAATTCCTGTGAGACCAAAACATAGGTACCTGATGGTATACTTAAAGTGTATGGTCTCGACAATGGATGATTTAGTATATGTGGGACTCTAGAATTAGTAGAACCTACTTAATCAGTGGAAGCCTTCTTTGATCATGTAATCTCAGTTGGTGTATCTCTGAGGTTGTAAAAAATTAGAGTATCAATTTTTATGTGTGTGCTAGAATAAAAATTAACCTGTAGAATTGATGAACCTACCTTCTTAGAAATAGGGTTGGACTGGTCCCAAACCAAACCCAAGTCAGTAGTTCAGTGGATCATAACAAAATGATCAATGTCCGAGAACACAGGCATTCGCTCATCCAGCCTTTCTATGCTAGTAAGCATGAAAAATATAGGTTGGTGTCTGTACTAATAACTTTATAATGGATCTCCTATGCAATAATACAGGCTATGATGATCTTATATCCCTCCACGATGCCTGCCTCTAAAGAAGCCCTATCAAGCTTAAAATTTTATCTCCCATAGTCGGCCTCAGCCGATGCTTAACTAGTGTCTACTAGTCCTTTGCAATAAAACTCAAACTATCCTACATAATCAATGTGGATGGACCCATAAACCAAGGCACATCCTCCTATGCATTAGGAATGATACCAGTAATCAACTTCAAGTGCATGTATTTATCTTCTGTCCTAATAGACTTAGTTTTTATTTTTTATTTCTGTAATCTAGTGATCAATATTGGTAGTGTTGGTGGAAAGATCAAATTATGCTCTTTGTAAAAATTAGGAAATGGTCTGTGTATATTTATTCACTAAACACCCTAAATCGCGGGGGAATGGATCACCTCCCTTGCACGATAGTCCCTGTAGACACATCCACCTTTACTATATTTGGTATATGACATAGAATTCACTAACTACGACCTTTCTATATCTACCTGAGTCTTTTATCATCCACTCAAAATGGTACTTTTTTATCAGGCCTTAAACACAGGCATCTCAGACATGCCACCTATTAATAATGTGTGTTTAATATAGAAACCTCTCTTTGGTTTCCCTATGCTTAGGATAATAGAACTGTCCTACTCAAAATCGCCCATACATCCCTAGGTACCCCTATTGATTGACAATAGGGACAGGGTTTGGCTCAAGATATAATGGGGTTGGACCTTTGGTGGAGAAAGAATCTTCACTAGTGAACTATCATTTGATTCTCTTTCCTTATTACCCTCAGCATACTTAGAACCCAACTCAGAACCTTCACTTATTAATTCTATGCCAGATGCAATATTTTTGTGCTTTTGGAGACACATTTTTCTCCTTTTTCACCCCCTTAGGGCCTAACTCTGATACCTCTCCCTCTTTAAACTAGGGGAGTATGGTGGTGATTGGCTTGGATTCTTCATACAGAGCTTGGACTTTTATCTCAACTTTTATCCTTGAGATAAGAAGATCCTTGGTTCCATTGGTTCTGTGATTAGATATTCTTTTATGAAACCACTAGATTTGTCATCAGTTGGCTTATCCCTAAGTTGATAGATGGGATGAGCTTATATCTTTAGGGTCTATGTGTCCCCTTAGTTGTGTCATTCCTTGTTGCCATTGTAACTGAGGAAAGAACATTAGTAGTTAACACTATAAAATTAAATAAAAACTAAGAAAATTTTAAAAAAATTAACATAAGTTGGTCACCCTATGGCTCAGGCTACGACTCATTGCCAGAGGCTACAAGTCATTCTGACAGTCTTAGGGTGTGATGTACTATAGGTATTAGGTAATGGTGACCCTACAAGTCCACCAAATGAGTCATTGGATGACTTGACGACTTACATAGTGACTCACCGGGTGACCAATAAATAATCTTTCAAGGGGCATACATGTCCAGTCACTACGAGTTGCAGGGTGAGACAAGGACTTGTAGGGTGAGTCATAGGATGACCAAAATACTTTCATACTTAACCAACTTATGTTGAAAGTTTCTATGAGTCACCCAATGACTAGTTAGGTTAGCCTGTGAGTCGTAACATTGCTCTTTACTGCTATTAACATAGAGAGTCTAGGATATTCTGTGTTTATTCATTTTTCCAAGGGGAGTCAGACTTTCCACCTTAAATAATTTCCCACATAATTTCTTCTTCGAATCTAAAAGTATACCATGATTCCCCATGAATTTTAGCTATTATGTAAAACCCTAGGAAATTTTTAAGAAAAACATCAAAAGCAGTATTTATGTAACATATCATAACCAATATTTAGAAAAGAAGATTAGCATACTTACTTCAAAGAGAGAAAAATACTTTGATGCTTTTACTTCACTTAGCCTTGTTATTGAAGAGAAGAGAATATTGATTTCTTTAGGAGTTGTTATAAATCTAAATGGGGTGATTTGGGGGGATGATAAGTGTATTGGTAGTGAGAGAAATGGTAATGGGAGATGGAGGGAGTTATGTATGTTTAAAAGAGGAAAGGGAGAGTTTGGGTTTTTATTTTTCCTTTTACTATGTACGAGTTGGGTCAGGTGAGCCCATTAGGTCTATGATAGTTAATCTTAACCATAAATCTACGAACGACTTATATACAGTAGCTACGAGTCATTGTCAACTCAATTTAGAGTGACTACTTACTCGGGTCTCTCATCCTTACGATTCAGGGTGACAAATCATTGTCAAAAATGATGACTCATTCTAAGAGTGATAACGATTACAGAGACCACTTACCTAATGGCCATAAAACTGATCTCTCCTAATGATTCTATTGACAAGTCATAGGTGTCCCTACGACTCATAGGGTCTGTCGTTAAGATTGGACACCAGATTATTTTTACTTTTCCTTCATGGTTCAACCCTTCAATTGAACACATAGATTACCCTACAACTTAATTAAATACAAAACATAGGTTGCCTCCCATGTAGTGCTTGATTTAACCTCACGACACGACGTGGCTATGTTAGTTACTCGGAATTCACCAATAAGCCTATGGATTGGCTTCCATGCAATGCTTCATTTAACATCACAGCATGACTCAGCTTCCTTGGATACTTTGACATCCCAAGGCTAATATTCTTACACACTTTCAACTTCTCTATGCTTCTCATATAATGCTTAACATGATGTTCATTCAACTTGAATGGAGTTTTGCCATCTTGAATCAGATCAATTGCACCATGTGAAAATACTCTAACCGTGGTGAATAGACGAGACTACCAAAACTTCGACTTGCCAGGAAATAAGCAAAGTCTGAAATTATACAACAAGACCATATCATTGGGTTGAAATGCCTTTTTCCAATTTTATTGTCATGGTACAACTTCATATTCTACTTATACAAGGCTGAACTTTCATAAGCATGGAGGCAAAATTCATATAACTCATTTATCTTATCTATTCTTGAGTGTGTGGTATCTCTTCATTCTATGTTTAGCTTTGTCAATGCCCATAGTGCCTTATTCTAAAGTTCAACTGGCAACTGGAATGCATTACCGTACATAAGATGATAACGAGAGGCACCTATGGGATCTTTGTAAGCTATTTGATAGGACAAATGTGCATCATATAAATTTCTCGAATAGTCAATCCAGTTGGCATTCACAGACTTCACCAAAATAGACGTGATCTCACAATCAAAAACCTCAACCTTTACACTTTTCTATGGATGGTAAGGTGTTGCCACCTTATCATTCACACTATATTTCTCAAGTAGGACCTTAAAAAGACAATTGTATAAATAGGACCCACCATTACTAATAATAGCACTTGGAGTACAAAACTGAGAGAAACTATTTTTCATCAAAAATGTTGTGTAATGACCCTCTAGGTCATTTTCTATATTTACGATTATTTTTGACATTTAGATATTTCCTATAGCTACCTTAAGTTATTCATGACTTGGTGGGAATGACAGTAGGGTTATCGAGTAGTTCACTACTTTTTAGTGCCAATTGCCTATTTTGAAGTCTTTGTTAGTTCAAATTGGCTATCAGGTGAAACATCAGTCAAAAGACCTCATATGCCTATTTTGATTGTTATAACAGGTCCAGAACATTGATTTTAGGTTGGGTGGACCCTTTGCTTGTGTCCTCCTAGACTCATTTTGAGCTACTAGTCAAATGTTAAGAAAATTGAAAAGTGGGCGTGGGACCCATTTTATTCAATAACAATCTTGAATAGAAATTTTGACTGCTCCATTGTGTCTGAAACATCAAAATTTATAGGATAGCATATTTAATTTATGTGTATGAAATTTTGAATAAATCCCGAGGGTTTGGTGAAGACTTGGAAAATTTCAAGTCTTAACTAGTACTGGTGTATCGCATTTGCAACTAGTTGGTCGCTTAAGCGACCTGAATTGGACCACTCGTATTGCATAAGTATGGCACATATCTTGTAAGAAAATTCTGTTTAAGTGATACCATGATCACTTACGCGACATCTGCTGAGGCTGGAAGTGTCGTGAAAGTAACTCCTGACTGCTTAAGTGATGTCCGCTTAAGAGACTCAGTGTCTACTTAAATGACACTCGTGCACTTGGAAAGGGTATAAAAAACCCACTTGGCCCAATTTCTCCTATTTTTTACCCATTCTCAAGGTTTTATAACTCTAATTAGTGAAAAACACGGGAGAATCATTTATGGGTGATTTTTGAGCATATGTGGACTTACATTATGAATTTCTTCTTCGAATTCATGGTAAGCTTCCATAAATTTATTGATATAATCCTTCATATTTTTTTTCCAAAATTCCTAGATTCTTGGGGGCTTGATTAAAGAACCATTAGAGCTCGAAATTTACCTATTTTAGGGTAAATATTTCTTTAGCATACAGGGACATTGTGCTGATTTCAAATGTGCAATTTTGTAAATGGTCCCTACAAGGTATTTTTAGATAATTTTGGATCCAAATCATAGTAGTGCAATATGTATATCATTGTTGTTATTTTATGAGTATATAGTGATTTTGATAGTATGGCATCTTGCATAAACTTCTCGAAAGGGGAGATCATTGGTTTCAGAGATTTTTCTTCGGTGTCCAGGTAGGCTAGGTTTGTCTCTTCATAGATTGAGCAATTTTGTAGTATCATTATGATATTATGTTATATATGGGATGGTATTTAGGAGTAGAAGGTATGACTAATAATAATTTGATCATTTGGCTATTTAGGCTATTTTAAAATCATAATTTAGACGTAATTGACTTAGGTGCTCATGTTTTATGTAGAATTTCTATCTTAGGGATAATTATGGCTTATTTCAAAACTATAAGTAGATTTAGATACCTTAGTCTAGTTTGAGGTAGAAATTTTCTTTAAAATGAATTTCAGGGATTAAAATTGTGCCCTTCTAGCAAACCTTAGGCCAAGGTTTATGTTAGATTTATTGGACTTTGATACACTTGACATACTCTCTGAGAAGATTATTTTAGTACTTTGAGGAGATTAGATACTAATGATGTTGGTTTTGGATTTGGGAGTTGGTGCAAATTTTGAGTAAAACTCGGTGGTTTATTGATATTGAGATCTAATTAAAGTCTGACATATTGATAATGATATTGATATTATGAGTTTTGGTTCAAGTCTGACAAATAATGTTTTGATGTTAATGCTATGAGTTACAGTTCAAGTCTGACAAATGATGTTATGATATTGATGCTATTGAGTTCCAATTTGAGTTCGATCTTGAGAGATATTTATGATATGACATGGTATAGATGGATTCATGTTATATCTTGATATATGGAGATTCTATGGTTCTTTAATTATTTACTTTCTTTAATTTCACCTATCGAGATTATAGGGGCCCGCATTGGGTTATTTACTTTTCTGCATTTATTGGCTTATGGGGGCCAATTTAGTAGTTATAATTGTGTGATCTTATATGACTATTCTAGATTTAAATATTTATTTATACATAATAGTATTGGAGCTTATTTCTAGTTTTGCCCTTTTACCTTTATTTAGCTTATTTATCTCATATTTTGTCATATTTATATCATGATTCCCATGGTTTTGGTACTCATACTACACTTCTGTTCCTTTTTAGTGTAGATCCATGTACTAGTAGCCGCTACTGACATGAATATTGTGCTAAGTAGGATTTTAGAGATAGGGTGAACTCTCAAAGTTAGAGTTACATCTTGTTCCTTCCATTATCTATGTCTAGTCTTTCATTTTTTTAGACAAATTGTATTTGGCTACTTTAATTATTATGTTCCTTTTCTAGTAGCTCTTGTATCAATACTACTAGGTCATGGGATGGTTTTTATCCTTTATCTATCAATTAGACTATATTTATTTTCTTTTTAATATTACAAGCCTAAAATTATTGATTTCCAGCTTTTAGGCTATTTTCCATCAAATTAGCCCATTACTTATAGCTTCATGTTCCAATTTTGCTTAACTACTAGCGGGATAAAGTAGGTGCCATCATTAATCGTATATCACATATTGAAAAATTTTGTATTAGAGCCTCGGTTCACCATATTACTGGTATAAGACCAAGTGTCTAATAGAGTCCCATAGATCAGAAAGATAACGTTTGTTTCTTATATTAGGAAGGCTATAGAACATTCTTAGGAGTTCTTCACATATTTCACATATTTTATGCTAAGAATCTGAGTTGATTTATGAAGAATTCCTTTAGTTTCACTCCTTTGTAGATGGTTACGATATGTGCTACCGCTTGACAAGATAAGGGTCCTAAGACCAAGACTAGGGATCTCATCACTGTTCTTGGATAAACTAGGGTTCGTGGATATCCTAGAGATGTATCCCTAGCTAGGATTCAGTATAGGGGGCCTTCACTAGACCCTATTTTGGATTTCGAGATAGAGACCCTCTTATCATAGCCAGTGGTGGGCCAGAGACCAACCTAGGTTCCACTTATATTTAAATCCTCTTCAGTTCTCAGGGATGCTTTATTTTAGATTTTAGGATTAGTTGGTGGTGCACCATCTAATGGTGCACAGTCAACCGATCAAATTGGTACTGAGGTAGAGGGTAGCTATAACTGTGAGTCAAAGAGTTGAGGTCCCTCCTACGTTGGTGGTTGCTCAGCCAGTAGTTAACGAACCTACTATGTCTGTTGAGGAGCAAAAGGTGATGGTTACATTCTTGATATTATCTTCACCTAGGTTTCCTGGTGCACTAGGAAAGAATGCTTATGAGTTCATTATTGCTTATGAGGATAGGCTCTATAGTTATGCCTAGTTGAGACTCTTAGTGTGGATTACACTATCTTTTAGTTTGACTTGGTTGCTCAATACTGGTAGAGAGGTCATCTTGATTCCAGTCCAGCCATATTTTCCCCATTGACATAGACTCAATTCTCCAAGATTTTTTTGGAAAAGTATATGCCTTGTAGTCTTAAGGATCATTTGAGGGATCAGTTCTCGAGGTTGGAGAAGGGACTCATTATTTTTGTGGCATATGAGGCTTAATTTTATGATTTATATGGGCATGCTACTTCTATTTTTACTACTGAGTATGAGAGGGTTTCTTTCTTTGTTTGTGAATTTAGACTTTTCCTCTACATGTCTACAAAAAGTTTGGTTGCTGCGAGTAGATCTTTTGTTAAGGTTTCTAATCATGCTTAAGTTATGGAGTTGATACATCACGAGGCCTAATGGGGCAATGATAAGCGGTTGGAGTAATAGTATAGATTTAGTGGGTGCTGTAGTAGCTCCCCAATTAGAGGCAGTAGTTCTCAGTGTAGGTAGCTTCTGCGATAACCGTATCAGCTTTAGGGTCAGTCTATTAAGCTTATTCAGGCCACACTTTAGATTTTTGATAGAGGATTATGTAGTTTTAGTGATTATCCTAGCTAGGGTAGTGGTTACTCTTTGAGGGGTTCATCTTCTTGTTATTCTAGCCATGGTGGTTATTTCGGGTCAGTTGGATCTTTGGGTTTTGGTTCAATGCTTAGTGCATGTTATGTTTGTAGAGATTTTGGTTGGTTCACAAGAGGGTGCCATAGTCATGGACAATTATTCCTTTAACTCAAAGCATTCCTCCAATTAGGGTAGTACATCCCCCAGCTAGAGGTAGTATGCATGGTTATAGGTGCTGTTCCTAGGAAGCTCATCAGGGTTCTCAGGAAGGTGGGATAGGAGATTGGTCAAGAGCCCAGCCAGGTGGCGGGCATAGTCAGTTGTATACCCTGATGATGTCCAAATAACAACTCCTTTTTTATGATGATACGGTCGCTATCAAGATTTAGTAACCTAACTAAGGTTAGGGTTGAATCCTAAGAGAACATATGGTTTGATAGATCACAGTGGTTACAGTCTATGGAAAAAATAGGAAAGTAAATGGGGGGGCGGTGCAATCGTATCGAACACAAAATAATATTAACTTTGTTAAAAATCAGTCTTGAGTAACCACTAGGATATGTTCCCCCTGTCATCTCAACTCTGTAGGTTTATTTGCTTTGTTGAACCAAATCAATACCTTGCATATAGAATCTATAAGTTATGTACCTCCTATAGTCTTTTGGACGAGCAAGAAGATTTTACCCTTTACCTATTGAGTCACAAATGTCGCATTACTAACCCTTACCCTAGTCCCAGATAACTATCATCTTTGATTCTTAAGTTATTAGGTGAAGGCCAATAATCATTCATATGGACCATTGTGCTTCAACAGATCAACTATTAACTCCCCAAATTACTATTGTCTTTATCTTTTCCTAGTTACTACCCCTTTGTTAGAGCAAGTAGTAATATCCAGGTGGGATCATAATGTGTTCACCCATTAAGAAATTAATCATATCAAAGATAAAACAATGCATTCCCTATATGTTGGTTTCCCATCAACAATCGCACTTCCCCTACTTCATCAATTTTCCAGTGTTTCCACAATGCTAGCTATGGTTTTAAGCCGCTCATGATTCTGAAGAAATCAATATTATTCATGTTGGAAAGCAAAGATGAAATCACAATGATAAGATGAAAGAAAACCCACAATCGTAAACTGAATAATCAATCAAAGTCTGTAGAATGGAATCCCAAGATCAAAGATGGATCTTGAAATCAAAATATCTCTCTTAGTGTTAAAACTGTGTCTTCTGTATATCTCCTCTCTCCGACTAAAAGTGCATAAAGGTATTTATAGTACAAGAGGAAACTCCAAAACAATGCCTGAACAAAATAGGAGAAAACCAGGTCAGTGGCCACCTACTCCATGCACCTGCGGTCTAGCAGGACGTAGGTACTACCTACGGCCCAGGCATAGGGTGCAGGTATCGGGCGCAGGTAGAAGGAGGAAAAATCCTACAATGTTCAGCTATCAAAATTTTGAGTTTCTAGCACCTTCTCTATGTACATAGGGTTCGTAGGTCCTACTAGCAGCCACATGTTGACTTAGTAGGTGCCGAGAGATAGTTTTTTAGCTCTTCTTCAACTCTCGGAGATGCATTAATCACGATCAAGCTGGAAAATATCCCAATATCCATAATCTCTCCAAAAGTAACAAAAAATTACCTTTTCACCATTTTCACCAACTTATCATCCAAATATGGTTTTCTGCAAAACATAGCCAAAATAGATTAAATCTAACAAAAAGTCCTCAGAAACTTGCATATTTTCCTCATTTTAAGTGTTGAAAGTGCTATATTTCTAGGACACATCAACAACCTCAACTTAGAATATTTGTATGTCCTCAGATAAAAAAAACTCAATAAATAAAAATGACGCTTAACCAAGAGAATCTAAGATATTCAAGGCAGTCAGTCATCATATTTAGTTCAATGCACAACCTCCCCCTACATCTCTTTTTCAAAGCCCAGTCATCATATTTAGTTCAATGCACAACATCCCCCTACATCTCTTTTTCAAAGCCAACCGTGTATAAATATGAAGCACAACAAGGTGACATGAAGGAATCAAGGTATGGCAACTATATTAGCAACAGACAACCACTCATATGTAAAAATTACACTACCCAAAACAAGAATATATCTAGAAACATGACTCAAGTGCCCTCATAATAAGAATTTCCCACTCACTCATATGAAATCATACATGTAAATATTGGGACGGTGAAGAGATACTCACACTCAACAAAGAAGTTCCAATCAATTCATGTCAAATACCGTGGGCTTGCCCTTATTTTCTTTACCTTAGCATTTACATAGTTAAGACAGGATCACTATAGAACTTGTCTCGGCTTGTAATAAAGTCTTGGGGCTGGTTTGATAGGTATGGAAATTTAAACTAACTAAACCTGCTTGGCACTATGCTAACTTTTGGGGTCTCACTAACTATCAAATTGCCTTTTATTTCACCTTATTTTTCCCTATTATTCTTTTATTGCACATTCAGGTTAAGTGTAGCCTTTTATTCCTTTTTTTTTTATAATTTTTCTTTCTTTTTTCTTTTCTTTTCTTTTTCTATAACACCCATCCCTACTAATTTTTCTCTTATTTTATTGTTCTTCATACCCATTTTACACTACAGACCCCTATGATAGAAACCCTCAACATAGGATTTTTACCTGTGTTAAGGTGCACAATGTCCAAGGAGGAACATGGCAAAAATAGGTTCATTATAATATAAATGGGAAGGTGAAAGGAGTAAAAAGAAAAATAGGCCATAAGACTTAAAAAGGGGATCAAGGGATACAATTTGCACATGGAAGGTCATTTAGACTAAAAGTGGACTAGGATAAAAAAAATGGCCTATGATCCTTTCCTAACAGACAATCCTTCAACCTAAGCAAGACTAACCAGACAGGTTTTGAATTTAACATAAAAAGGGAACTAGGTAGCATCTCACATGTACATAGCACAGAGTCACCTTACTAACTACTACCTATTAAGTTCATGGAATTGTCAGTAAATAGTTATCTTGTCCCTAATACTAATTCCATAATGAGATACACAAAGTTCACATATATATACATCATCACAGTTCTTAATTGTGACATTTTTTAGGGTTATCAAAAACCAGTCAAAATATGACTACTGCCCTAAATACTCAAAACTTTGTAATCATACAAAAATAACACAATACGAAGAAAAACACAATACGACACATAATTATCCTAGAAATGTTGATTCTACAACTATACTGTGGCATACAGGATAAGAAGCACGAAAAAAAAGCCTACGATGGCATGGCATATTGACCTCCAATTAAAAACTACACACTGTCCTCAATGCTATAAAACAAAAAAATATAGGGAAGTGAGAACATACCTAGGATGCACTAAGCACCAAAGTTAGGAGCCTCCTCCGATGAGAGCATAAAAGCTGGCAAAGGCAGTGGTGGCGGCGGTGCACTACTGGATAATGCACTCACTGCTATAGAATCATGACTTTGCCTATTTATGAATGTAGTCTCTAGAGAATCATGTCTGGACTTTTTAAGGGCCTTCTCTTCTATCATAATAGGATTCTACAAATCGTGCAAGTGACTTCCCTTGGTTCCAACTGCTAGGGCCTCCTTTTCTTCCTCTACGAAGAATTCAAACTATTTTGATTCACGTGAATATGATATATGGTCTATATGGGGTATCATAGAAGGAGTAGCTATGACACAGCTCTTTACACAAGAGAGTACCTCTGCTCGTAAGATATAAAAATCCTTTCTCATATAAATCAAATCGGGTGCACCTATCTCTATATATCAAGATGTATCCCATCTCTCCAGCTCATCAATCCATGTTTGAAACTTGACATGTAGCTCTAACAGTGCGGCTCTCTAAGCAGCATCCTATCTAACTTAGACCTATGTAAATCGTGCCCTGACCCTTGATCTCATCAACCTAAAGAGGGTATTCATCTCAATCTCAACACCCTTTAACCGAGGGGCTGTAGCTCTCTGACTATCCACTAGGCTCTACAAAAATCACTAGATAAAGTGATTATACCTATTATATGAGCTTTAGTGTATCGATGAGTAGCTCTGTAAATGCACCAATCGACTTTGATGTCGAAGCTGGGGTTGAAGTAAAAGTAGCATGTGCCCTCACCTTGAGTACTCAAATTTGGTGCATCTCTCTGCTCCTCTATCTCCATGTTTATACCAATACCCATATTATCTATATATGACTCATTAGGCTCTGGGGAAACTGTTGGCCCCTCGGACTGGGACTGTGGTACTACTGCCTGCTAGCTAGATCTCCTAGAAGTGTTTGGACATAATAAACCCTTCATGGTCTTCATCTGTGCAGTTACGGTGGTAGTTACCCTCTCATAGATACTTGGAAAATCATAAACACCTGCCTCATTGCATAGTCTCTTAATCATACAAGAAAATAGCAGGTTAGTCAGTTCACCAAAGGCTCTATCATGTAGCTCATGCCTGAGGATTGTAGAAATATAAATATCATAACCAGCCATCAAGCAGGCAACCAATACAACTCCTTCCCAAATCAATGTATTATTTCAAATAGTGGGAAGAAATCGGTAACAAATCAGCAACTATAAAAATCTAGCCTCTAGTGTGAACATGCCCTTCTTGATCATAGTTGGCCCCTCAATCCATAGAGCCTCATCACTCTGTGGTGAAATATAATCGGCTATCGACCTAGCCATATTAACCCTATTAGCTATGTGCTCAATATCCCAAATTTATCATGGTCTCATGTGATCCTCAGTTTGTATTTGCACTCTGATATTGATGCATGTGTAATATAATTTGGGTCGAACATGACTCTACGGATAGTGTCCTCTCTAACATCAACTCTGACCCTTCTGACTAGTGTGTGATCAAGTTGTGGTTGTCATACAAATATAATCTAGCGTGGACGATGGCGTCTGGGGAGAACTATGGTGGATCTATAAGATGCATAAAACTCCTGTACCATAGTCGAGCTGTTAGAACCGAGTGGCCTAGTCATCCACCTGAGCTGAAACCTGTCAAATGCTGCCCAAAGCTATGGTAAGTGCTTTAGCCTTGATAAGTCAATCCGAATATCATCATAGATACAACGTGTAGTACTTTCTAGCTCCTAAACATGACTATCAATATAATATATCTCACGCACCCCAGCAACACACCACCTTAGATATCAATCATCGAGAGATGCATCTGGAGTAGGTGCAGGTTTCTGCTTCGTCTATACATTGTAGAAAGCCTGTGATGTACCCTTCTCAGACTAAGGTACGCTAATTACTACTCTTTCCTAACCTCCTCAGAAGAATCCTGGGACCAGTCCTTAGACTGGAGGTCCTGAGCATCAGCATATGGAGTAGGATCAGACTTTGCCTTATCATTACATCATCATCATCATCATTGGGTGGAGGAGTATGTAGTGGTGATATCCTCATGGACTTCATCCTTAATGGGCTATAGCGGACAGAGTAGATTGGCGAGTCTGTCCTCGTGTGAATCTGGATTTCACTACAACATCAACATAATGCTATCTCTGATACTCCTCCACCAAACCGCTAAGCTCTGAAGACTCTGCCCGTCTCCTCAAAGTACTGGCTATTTTTTCTTCACTACTTTAGGTTCCATGTATACCTAACAAACCAAACATTAGTTTCTAATGAAAGTGAGGGATAATGAAAGTTGAAGAAAAACTCAAATTTTAAAAAGTTTGAATTTATCATCACTTTTCATGGCCCTATAACCTATATGAAACCCCAAAAAGTCTAATGTGTACACACTAATCAAGAATCATGACTTACAAAGTAAACAAACAAGGTCAACTCATGGCATTACTTTCATTCATTCAAGTTCAACTTCCAGTTAGCGCCCATACTTAGAATTTTAACTCGAAACAAGGCCCTACATTATGATTTTAGGTTATTTCAAGGCTCCTACATACAAACATGATAGTTTTAATATATTAAGGAATGTATTACACATATTAACTTGATTCAATAATATATAAAATATTAAATCACCATTAGTAGCCAATAGAGTTACCTCTTATATGAAAATTTAGAAAAGAATAATAAAGAACTCAAGCAAAACCAAGATTGAAAGTGGTTGGATAAGTTGGTACCTCAAACAAGTATCAATTTCACCCTTTCTTAACTGTGGGTTTGGTTTATATTTAAGGTGGAAAGTTTAAATTTAAAGAGAAAATTGATGTTTTGAGGATTATAATGAATTAGAATGGGGGTTAGAATATTTTTATATAGGTGGGGTTGTAATAGGTCATATTTAAACATTAGTGGGCCTAAATTTGACCTACCTACGGTATCTACCATGCCCATACTCGTAGTCGAGATCTGGCCTGCAAGTGCTGGGCACAGGTGCCAGGCTAAGATTTTTTGTCTGCAGTTCCACAACCCAGACTTGGTATATTGACATTTCCAGCTACTTCTGGTCCCACAACATAAGTTTTAGGTCCCAAAATCAAAATTAGGTGCCAAAGTCCACAAATTATAATTTTTCATCCTTAAAAATTCAACTTTTTAATTTTCTACTCAACTTACCGTGTGGAACTTATGATAGTAATGGATTGATCACACAGTCCCCTTAGCTAAAAATAGATGAATGTAGTAATGTTTACTGTATTCCATGTAAAGTCCAAAATCTAAAAACTTACAAAAATAAAAAGAACAAAAATGTATACACTAAAATATAGTGGGTTGCCTCCCACTCAATGCTTTATTTAACACTGCGGCATGACATGGCTATGCTGATTACTTATTCTTCACTAATAACCCAATGGGTTGTCTCCCATTTAGCATTTAATTTAATGTCGTAACACGATGCGGGTACCTTAACTACTCATAATTCATCAAGATACCCATAAGAATGTCCTATATGGTCATCAATACAATTAATCACCAATACTACCCTTATGTCGATTGGCTACTTCATAGACTTTTGGCTGTTGAATGTAGTCTCCTCACTGTTGACTCAAAATTTTAGCTTATCATTCTCCATGTTAGCCATAGCTCTACATGTGGCCATGAATGGTCTTCCCAAAATAATGGACATCTTGATGTCAACCTCACAGTCCAAGATGACAAAGTCAATTGGGAAAATGAATTTGTCCACCTTAATAATCACATCATATAAGATTCCCATTGGCTTTTTTACTATGCGGTCAGCCATCAATAGCTACATCGAAGTCAATTTTGAAGGGTTTCAGCCTAGTAGATTGAAGATGGCTAGCAACATCAAATTAATTTAGGCCCCTAAATAACACAAGGCTCAGGCAAATATGGATGACCCAATAGTGTATAATATAGTTAACGCCCTGGGGTCACCTATTTTTTGCGCCAAGGACCTAGTCGTGACTGCACTGCAATGGTGTATTCCCTCAAGATCTTCAATAATTACAACTTTATTCCTTGTGACTAACTTTTTCATGAACCTGGCGTATCCAAGCATCTGCTCTAGTGCCTCAAGGAGAGGTATGTTCAGGCTCAATTATTTCAGCATCTCAATAAATTATTTGAACTTACCTTTCTCTTTCTTCTACATCAGTCACTGAGGAAAAGGTGGGGGTGGTCTCAGAATTTATCTTATAGATGGCTCAATGACCGGACCTTTACCTTTGTCTTTAGTAAATATATCTCTATCTGTTGTCACTTTTTCAAACTCAGCAACATGTATCTCATTATCAAAAACTTCTCCAATAGGTAGTGGGGGATCCATAGTAGTGATACCAGTCCTCTTGGTAATGGAAAGTACATGATCATCATTTTTTGGATTTTGCATAGTGTTTCTCAGAAGGGTACCTGGTTGCCTCTGGTGTAGAGTTACTGACATTAGCCCAAACTGGTGCTCTAGCTGCTTGATAGCAGTTGCATGAGACTCGACCTTCTGGGTAAATCTTGAAATATCAACCTTAATTTTCTTAAGACTGGTCTCCTGGGTTTCTTTACCCTTTACCAATTGATCCCGTATCTCCTCCATTCTAGATTTCACATCATCTCTACCAGGTGGAATGTATCTACCTTCTTTCTATAGTCATCCTTCCTTCTCCAGCTACCATCTCACTCTCTGATATAGTCTCTGTACCTATCATAATAGTTCGACCTTAGTTCTCTTACCCTTATGCTCGAAAACCCGCCATCTGATGATCCAAATAATTAACTTCCTTTTCTAATTCAAACTCATATGTTTTTGAAGCTGACCCCTGTGCTGCGACTACATTCATTTTCTTAGAATTTATTGATGTAAACATTGCTAGCACACCTAAATCAGTCCTTACCAATGCAATTTCTTGCACTATAGTATCATCAGTTGCTCTCTGGTCGCAGAAAGCACCTATAGCATAAGTACTAGATCCCTTCTCAGCCTCCTAAGTTTTCCACCCTCGGTTTGTATGTGAGATATGATCTAACATCTCTGAAGCTACCTTCTAACGTAGTCTTATAAAAGCTCCTCCTGAGATGGTGTCTTCTATGGATCTTAGGGCTCTATAAAATATGTTCGATAAGCTTTTCCCTAAATACTGATGATTGGGCACCAAGTTCTACTACTTCTTAGACCTGAACAAAGCCTTATACATAGACTTTGACTGTAAATGCCTAAAATTATAGATCTCATCCTTAAGCTATAATATCCTTGATAGAGGAAAGAACATGTTTATGAAATTTTTACGCAACTCGTTCTAAGTCGTGATAGAGCCTCTGGGTAATTCTACTAACCATAAAGATACTTTTCTTGTAAGTGAGAAGCTTAAAAGCCTCATTCTAAGTGCTTCCTGATTTACCCCTAGATTGGTATACTAGTTACAAACCCCAAGGAAATTTACAAGGTGCAAATTTAGATCATCGGTAGGAAATCCTACAAACACACCCTTCAAATTTAAAAGTTGGATCATGGAACTTGTGATGTCAAATTTGATCCCTGGGGGCAAAATAAGAGGTACTATGGCTCCATTCTCCATTGGCTTAACATATCCTATATCTTCCTCATTATTTATATATGGCTTCACATACTGATATACAAGGATAGCTTGAACATAGTTAGATTTAGCTCTATCTTGATCCCATTGAGTATTGCTCGGTTGTCTGTTGTTTGTCTCTATTCAGCTAGATCTACATCCCTATCTATCCTCTTAGCTTCTTCCACTACTCTTCTTTTAGCTTCAGTTTGAGCTAATAGCTCACCAGTCCATTGATTAATAATATTTTGTACTCCCTTAACATGAGGTACAATATCAAAAACCCCTTCAGGATTATCACCTCTTTTTGGCTCTGTCATTCTACCATTTGTAGGATTCTCTCTAGATTTAAATTCACTGGGAGTAAAGAATTACCTCTACTTCGTGTGCTAGGTATATGCTAGCATATGTCCAACTAAGAACAAAAAGAAAAACTAAAAACCCAAGAACTAGAATAACCTCAATCTATAAACTAACATTGTGTTCCCCAATAATGGTGGTAATTTATTGATGACGTCCAAGCCATACCTCTTTTTAGATGAGGATACAGTTGCTGTCAAGATATAGTAACCCAATTAAGGTTGGGGTTAAACCCAAAGGGAACACATGGTTTGATAGATCTTAGTGGTTATAGTCTATGGGCAAACCAGGAAAGTAAATAGGGGGATTTGTATGTAGTCATCTTGAACATAGAATAATATTAACTTGGTTAAAAATTAGTCTTGAGTGAATACTAGAATTGTGTTCCCCCTGGAATCTCAACTCTATAGGTTTATGTGTATTATTGAACCAACTTAAGACCTTCTATGCAGAAATAATAAGCTATGTACCTCCTACAGTCTTTTGGACAAGCAGGAAGATTTCACCCTTTTCCTATTGAGTATCAGAGTGTCGTGTTACTAACCCTTTCCCTAGTCCCAGTTAACTATCACCTTTTGAGTCTCAAGTTACTAGGTGAAGCCTAATAATTATTTGTATATACCATTGTGCTACAATGGATCGACTAACTCCCCAAATTATTGTAGTCTATCTTTTTCTAGTTACTACCCCTTTGTTAGAACAAGTAGTAATATCTAGGCAGGATCTTAATGTGTGAACCCATTAATAACTCAATCATATCAAAGATAAAGAAATACATGCCATAGGTATTGGTTTCCTATCAACAATTACACTTTCCCTACTTCATTAATTTGCCAGGGTTTCCATAATCCTAGCTATAGGTTTAGTTGCTCATGATTTTTAAAAATTCAATAGCATTCATGTTGGAAAGAAAAAATGAAATCACAATGATGAGATGAAAGAAAACTCACAATCGTAAACTGAATAATCAATCAAAGTCAATATAATAGAATTCTAAGATCAAAGATGGATCTTGAAATCAAAATATATTTTAAAGTAGTTAAAGTGTGTCTTCTATATATCTTCTCTCTTTCTAACTAGAAAGTACATAAAAGTTATTTATAGTACAAGAGAAAACCCTATAAACAAAGCCCAAACAAAATAGGAGAAAACCAGGTTGGTGGCCACCTACACCCTGCACCTACGTCTGGTAGGGCGTAGGTACTACTTGTGTCCCAGGAATAGGGCACAGGTAGTAGGAGCAAAAATCCAGCGATCTTCAGCTCTTGGGATTTTGACTCTTTGGTACCTACTTTTTGTACATACAGTTCGTAGCTTCTACTTACAACCACATATTGACTTAGTTATTGTCGGGAGTCAGATTTTTGGCTCTTCTTTAACTCTCGAACATGAATTAATCTTGATCAAGCTGGAAAATATCCCATTCATATATAATCACTCCAAAAGTAACCAAAAATGCCTTTTTAAATCCATTTTCACGAACTGATTATCCAAATCACAGTTTTTTTGCAAAACATACCCATAACAAATTAAATCTAACAAAAAGACCTCAGAAACTTGCATATTTTCCTCGTTTTAAGCTTCGAAAGTACTATATTTCTATGGAATATCAGACTCGAGGTTAAGTCTTTGGATGTTGTTATTATATGTATGATTGGTGTTCATCAGTCAGCCTTTTCTTTATTTAATCTAGGATCCACTTATTCTTATGTATCTGCTTATTATGCCTCATAGTTAGTATTATCTTAGGATTCATTATCTGTGTCATTATGTGTATCTACTCTAATGGGTGAACCTTTAGTAGTGGTACGGGTTTATAGAAAATATGTTTGTCTGTTTGAGAGTTTAATACCCAGGCTAATCTTATTGTGTTAGATATGGTGGATTTTAATGTGATTCTGGGCATGGACTAGTTATCCCATTACTATGTGGTCTTGGATTATTTTTCCAAGACCATTACCTTAGCCATGCCTGACATACCCCCAGTTGTGTGGCAGGGAGCTTTTAGCCACAAGCCAACAAAGATTATTTCTTATATTTAGGGTAGTAGACTTATTTTAAAGGGTCACGAGTTTTATATCACCTATATTTGTGATGTTAGTATGGAGAGTCAATCGTTTGACTCTATTTCTGTAGTTTATGAGTTTTTTGATGTTTTCCTTGCTAATTTACCTGGCCTTCCTCCTAAATATGTATTGAGTATGTTATTGATCTTGATCAAGACACTCGACCTATTTCTATAGAACCTTACTGTATGGCTCCTTCTAAGCTTAAGGAGCTTAATTTTTAGCTTAAGAACCTTTTTTATAAGGTTTTCATTAGATTGGGTGTGTCTTCTTCGGGAGATCTTGTGTCTTTCATGAAGGAAAAAGATTATTCCATGCTTATATGTATTGATTGTAGGAAGCTTAATAAGGTGATAGTGAAGAATCAATGTCCTATGCCTCATATTGATGATTTGTTTGACCAACTTTAGGGAGAAGCATTGTTCTCTAAGATTTATTCAATATTAGGTTACTGCTTGTTGAGGATTTGGGATGAGGATATCCCATAGACAACCTTTAGGACTCGTTATAGTTATTATAAGTTGGGTTGACCAATGCACTAGCCATATTTATGGACTTGATTAATTGCGTATTTAGACCTTATTTGGATTTTTTTTAACTATGTTCATTGATGACATCCTTGTTTATTTGAAATGTAGAGAGGAGTATATGCAATATTTGATAATTATGCTCTAGATTTTAAGATATCATAGGATTTTCGCCAATTTTTTTAAGTGTGAGTTTTGGCTTGAGGTAGTGACATTCCCTAGGCATATGGTGTCTAAAGGTGGGATTATGGTAGACCCAACAAAGATTAATGCTATTTATTATTAGGCTAGTCCCTTATCTCCAACTAGGGTCGTAACTTCATTGGGTTTGCCGATTACTATAAATGGTTCATTGAGAGTTTTGCTACTATTGCAGTGTCGATGACCAGATTGACTTAGAAGGAGGTTTCTTTCTGATTTTCCAAGGAGTGTGAGTCAAACTCTTCAAATCTTAAATGATTTCTTACTTCAGCTCATATCTTGGCTCTTCTAGTTGAAGGTGAGGGATTCACTGTGTATTGCAATACTTCCGGTATTGGTTTAGGTGTGCGTTAATGCATCTGGGTCGATTTGTCGCTTATGCATTAAGGTATCTGCAGGTGCATGAACGCCACTACTGCACTCATGACTTGGAGTTAGCAGTGGTAGTTTTTGTACTTAAAATTTAGAGACTTTATATTTATGCCATGTATTATGAGATCTTCACAAATTATTGTAGTCTTTAGCATCTTAGGACCCATAAAGAGCTTAATTCTAGGAAACATAGATGGGTGGAGTTGCTTAAGGATTATGGCATCTCTATTTCTTATCATTCGAGCAAGGCAAATACAGTAGAGGAAGCCTTGAGTCAAAAGATAGTGAGTATAAGTAGCTGTTTTATGTTTTAGTTTCTTAAAGATTATTGGCATGGGACGTCAAGTCTTTGGCCAACTTGGTGGTGAGACTTGATATTTAAACCTTAGGAGGATTTTTGCTAGTGTTGAGGCGAGGTCTTTTCTATTCGAGCAGATTTGAAGTCATCAATTTGTAGATGTGATACTTTGCATCATTTATGATCAGGTTTTTAGTGGTGAGTCTAAGAGGGATACCATATATTTCTAGGATGTTTTGAGATTTGATAGCCACATTTTTGTTCTGAGGGTTGATGACTTGATCCAGTCGATTTTATGTGAGGCTCATAATTCTAGATACTTTTTTCACCTGGTTATAGCTAAGATATATAGAGATTTATGGAAACATCATTTGTGGAGTGGTATAAAGAGAGATGCATCAGAATTTGTAGCTCATTGCCTTTCTTGTCAACAGGTGAAGGTCGAGCTTCAGAGACCTGGTGGCTTGATTAAGAGTTTGCCCATTCTTGAGTGGAAGTAAAAGTTGATTACCAAGGACTATGTTAGTGTTTTATTTTATACCTATCATGGTTCTGATGGTATTTGAGTCATTATGGATTGATTGACCAAGTCGGCACATTTCTTTCATATAAAGATGTTCTTAAGTATTGAGAGGTTGGCCTATATCTATGTTTCTAAGATAGTTTATTTTCATTGTGTGCCTATATTTTTTATTTTAGACCAGGGTTCTATGTTTACTTCAAAATTTTGGAGAGCTTTTCAGGAGGAGCAGGATACTCAGGTAGATCATAGTACATCCTTCCATCCTCAGACAGACGAGAAGTCGAGCGGACTATTCAGGTTCTTGAGGATATGCTTTAAGCCTGTGTTTATAGGTTTTAGAGGTCAGTGGAATAGCACCTAGATTTGGCAGAGTTTGTGAATAATAATAACTATGATTCGAGTGTTGAGATGGCTTTTTTTAGTGTTTATATGGTAGGCAATTTCATTCCTTGATTGCATAGTTTGAGACCTCTAAGATTATACCATGTGGTACCGACTTGCTTCAAGGGTCATTAGATATAGTTAGGGTAATTTAGGATCGGTTGAGGGCATCTTAGAGTAGGTAGAAGTAGGGGTGGGCATGGTACGGTACGGTATAGTATTTTAAAATTTGGTATTGTAACTTCGGTTTTTGGTATCTAAAAGAACAATACCATTACCATACCAAATTAGTTTAGTATGGTTTGGTATTTTTAAATTCGGTTTTGGTATTTTACGGTATGGTAATTCGGTAACCATACTTTATTTGATTTCTAATTACATATATTCATATAAAAAACTATAACTTTAAATTTTAAAAATGTCTTAATCATGTTAGGCTAACAACTATCTTTTTAATAAATTACACAAAAATAATATTTCAATCACGATTGAATAGTCCGAGATGCAAACTCTAAACAACAGTACCTAAATTTAAGCATAGTACTCTTAAATAATAAGCTTCCCAAAAAATTTATTTATGAATAAAAGCTACTTTTGTGTTCAATTGGCTAATGAATGATATATAAATATATTTAATAATCGTAAATATAGTATATATATATATGGGTTTTATATGTTATTAAAAAACTTTGGCATGGTGTATGGTATTTCGGTATTTATTACATAAATACCAAATATCATACCAAATACCAAAATAATTTAAAATTCCTACCAAATACCATAACATCTATACCATGGTATAAAATTTTTTGATTTCGGTCTAGTATTCGGTATATACCATACCATGCCCACCCCTAGGTAGAAGGATTATGTAGAACATAAACTTTATGCCTTTAGATTTGGAGTTGGTCAGTGGGTGTCCATGTATTTCCCATAAAGGGAGTGATTCCTGAGGAAAGACAAGATCAGCCCCAGATATATTAGACCCTATGAGATTGTTTGCATAGTTTGTGAGGTGTCTTATGAGTTAGCCTTACCCCCATATTTTATTGTTCTCCGTCTAGTTTTCTATGCTTTTATATTGTGGTGATATATTCCTGATCCACCTCATATCCTTAGATAGGGCTCAGTCTAGTTGGATGAGAGGCTGACCTTTGTGGAGGAGCATGTGCTTATGTTGGCTAGTGGTGTCAGGTGGTTCTGCACTAAAGAGATTCTAGTAGTTAAGGTTCAGTGATGCACAACCCAGTGGAGGATGCCACTTTAGATATTGAGATCAAGAAGCAACCTTAGTATCCTTACCTATTCGAGGCTTTAGATGCATTTTAATCCTTAACTTTTACAAATGAAACTTCTTTTACTAGTGGATATTATAATGACCCTCACAGTCAATTTATGTATTTTCGCTTATTTTTGTTGTTTAGAGATTTCATATAGCTACTCCAAGTCATTTATGAATTGTTGGAACTGACAATTTATTTTTTGGGAAGTTCATTGGTTTTTAGAGCCAATTCTCTATTTTGAGGTCTTCGCTGGTTCAAATTAGTTATCAGACAAAAACATTAGATAAACGGCTTCATAGCCAATTATGACTGTTTCAACAACTTTGAAAAACTGATTATAGTTTAGATGGACCCTTAGTTTGGCTCTCGTAGCTCTAAGACTCATTTTAAGCTATTGGTCGGAAGTTAAGAAATATGCCAAGTGGGTGTGGGACCTACTTTTCATGAACTAAACCTTTGATGGAAAGTTTGATCACACCATGGAGTTTGGAACATCAAACTTGATAGGGTATAGTTTAGTTGTTTTCATAGTTCTTGGATTTAATTTGAAAAATTATAAGAAGATTTTCTCCTTGTTTGAGTCTAGTTTTAGTTGTTTGGGTCAGTCTAGTCTGTACACGCTTCACCCACCCCATGATTGTTCTTTTTGGTTCTTTTCCACGTGGGATTCTTTTGAACCCAGTATCCCTTTTTTAGGAGTAAATTTTAAAATTTTTGTGTTAGTTAAGTGAGATGCTTTTGATAGTGCTACGTATAATTACATAATGCAAGTTGTTTTTGTTGTGAAATCATGTTGATTGTGTGAATGCCTACTTTTGAGACATCTAGTCTCTTCTTTATGACTCTTGAACATTGTTGTCTTAATGTTGAATCCGTGTGATTGTTTTGTTGAGAGTCTATTATGTTCCTGCTTGAATTAAGAACGTGCCATATGTGATGTAAGGGTATTGTGTATTTCTTGTTGTATTTGATATCTAGAAATTGCCTGGTGTGTGCGCAAAGCAAAATATTGAGTGTGGGTTTAGTAAATGATATTGACAAATCTTTGATAGCCTTGTTTTATATCCTATTTTACCTACCCCTGTGCACAATCCCAGTTAGCCCGTTGAGTCTTTAGCCTGTGTTCTTTAGCAGCCTCATATGTCGCATGTTCCCTTTCTTTTATTAACCTTAATTTGATCCAATGCTCTTATGATCTTTAGTGTAAAATTAAGTTGGTTAAGAAGTTTGTAATTGAAGAAAGAAAAGGTGAAAATAAAGCCCCATAGAATGTAACTATTGGTGTTTTAAAAGAGTTCATGTGCCGTGGTCAGGAGAAAAAGGAAAATGTGCTTAATCGAATCATGTGTTGATAGGAAATACTCCCTTCTATAGTATTTTTGAAAGAGATTAATGAGATTGGGAAAAATAAAAGATGTGCGTAGATGAATATGGTGTAAATTGGCTGCTAGTAAAGAGATCTTAATGTTCATGTGATGTATTAAAGCGCTTAGGGAAGATAGTCAATATTCCTAGCCAAATAGTTCCTACCTGTTCCGTAGACTACATTACAACCCTAAAATTCCTATTTGATCCTCAGCCTTAACATTCTGACATTAGGGGAGTACTATACTAAGGGAAAACCTATGGTTCACCTTATGTGACTAGTGAATTCTTTGGGAGAGTGAGCGTAATATTATTCTTGTACCCATTCTTATGATTAATTGCATCCTATGAGTGAATATGGGTAACTCTTTTGTTGTGAGGCCATATGTTTTATGATAGTTAGGTGATTTGTTTGGTCTATTAATTGGGTAATATGCATGAGTTCCCCAACTTGGTGAGTTAGTTCTTGAGGTTAGGATGTTTTGAAGTAGTATTCATGAGCTTTCAAGTGAATATGACATGCTTATTTGTGAAATTTTCTATCTGTGTAGTCATTGTAGTGCTAGCTTGAGTGACTTTCCTGTAATAATAGAGTTGAAGTCTACTTTGATCTTGATGCTTATGTTAAGAGTTGTTCAAGGAAGAACAAGGCTTTAAGTGTGTGGTGGTGATCTTAGGTGAATTTATGCACCTAATGTCATTATCTATGCGTGTTTTGCCTTGTTTTGAGGACTTCTTGTGTGATTAATGAGTTTTTAATGTTGTAAATAATCATATAAGTGTTAAGTTATGTATTGTTAGTGTTTAATGTGTGTTCATAATGATTTTGGAGTCAAAACATTTAGTTAAAGTTCAAATGCGAAAACTAGTACTCTTAGCTTGAGCTATGTTCAATTGTAGTTCATCGTGTTGAATTTGGTTGAAATTTGAGCTCTAATTTGAGGTGTTTGATGTTATTTGATTCTTGCTGAGTTTATCAAGAAGATAAATGGATGATACACAAGCTGGAAATCAATAGAAAACACCACCACAAATCTTGGAATGAAGGGACAAACACATGAGATAAGCATTGTGCAAAGCTGGAAAATTGGGACTCATTGGCGTGCCACACTACCTAGGTGTAAATATAAGGCCATGGCACTCCTTTGGTTTCATTTTGGAATGTCAATTACAGTATCTAGGCTAAATAGTCGCTTGTCACGGACCCTGGGACACACGATAAGGGCGTGGCACACCCCTATGTTAAAAATGGCAAATTTTGTTCTACTCTAAATAGGACACTTAAACATTGTTGTAACCACCTTGGACAACCTTAGGGCTTGGACACACGATTAAGGAAGCTGCAAAAAGGCTTTATTCCCTTTATTTTAGTTTGCTTATGGATTTTAACATGGATTAATCGATTGTGATTAAGTGTATGTCCATGAGTGTCTAAACACACTTTTTCGGGGTTAAGGCCAAGAGCATGATTACTCTTTTTATGAACTGAATTGGTTTTGGTTAGTTATCATTGCTTTTTTTTATCCTTGTTTACACCATTTTAAGGATTCGCGACCCTTAGGATACATGCATAACTTTATCATGATCCCAGAAGGATGAATAATAGGGTAGAAGTGGGATAGATATAATAGGATCGTAATTTCAATTCAATGATGTTATGATTTGCATTTAGGATAGGAATATACCTAAGTTCCCTATTTGGTTCAATTATGGGATATAATATTAATGCATTTAACTTAGTTCTCGTATCCCCTCTCAACAATATAGTGGTGGGACTAAGTTAGATAATTGATTAGTAGTTCAGAAGGCCGTAGTCATAGTGTTGACCCCGTGGACCATCAACCAAGATAATTAACCTAATCAACAAAGTTACATAGCATAGTGTGATTGTTTATAATGCCTTAACCGTGGGTTTCTCCCTATTGATTGTTCAAGAACCTTTAATTCACCGTATTGTTTACTTTACTTTCAACTTATAACTCTCAAATACTTTTGTTGTTACTTTTACACTTGTTTAATATTTGAAGTGAGATTGGATTAAGAAATTTTTTGTAACACTAGTCCCTGTGGGATTAATATTTGGATTTTTGTAAGGCCACTATATTACTTGGATTGACACGTGCACTTGTGTGTGTGCTTGGGTGAAACAATCATCAAACATAAACATTACTTCTTTCTTTAATAACTTCCACAATGGAATTGCAATCTTAGAGAAGTCCTTGATGAAATGCCTATAAAAGAATACATGACCCAAGAAGCTCCAAATACCTTTTACAGAAATTGGTGGTCGTAATTTTTTAATCACCTTGATTTTAGCCGTATCGACCTATATTCCCTTCTTCAAAATCTTGTGCCAAGAACTATCAAATTTTTAACCATGAAGTGAAACCTCTCCCAATTTAGACTAGGTTTCATTCCTCACATCTATGAAGTGAATTAGAAAAATGAGCCAAACAATCACCAAACGGGCCTCCAAAAAAATAAAAATAATCCATGAAGACATCTATAGTATCTTCCAACATAGCAGAAAAGATAGACATTATACAATGCTGAAAGGTGCAGGGCATTTCAAGGATCAAAAGGCATCCCCTTGAATGCGAACATGCCATATGGACATGTGAAAGTGGTTTTATCATGGTTCTCAGGGGCAATATAAATCTGACTATACCCTAAATAACCACCAAGAAAACAATACCATCCTCTACTTGCAAGATGGTCTAACTTTTGGTTTATGAATAGAAAAGGAAAGTAATCCTTCTGAGTCAAAGTGTTCATCTTCTGATAATCCGTACAAACTCGCCATCTCGTAAGTGGTCTTATGTGGAATAACTTATTCTTCTAATTAGGAACCATAGAGATCCCACCCTTCTTTGGAACACGTAGATCGGGCTTACTTACTTATTGTTGGTAATAGGGTAAACTACACTTGTATCTACCCATTTGATGATCTCCTTCTTCACCACCTCTTGCATGGTTGGATTTAGAAGATGATGATTCTCAATGCTAGGCACACAATCCAATTCCAACTAAATCTTTTGAGTGCAAATTATAGGTGGAATCCCAATAATATCTACAATAGTTCAACCAATGGCCTGTTTAAATCTCTGTAAAATTAAAATCAAAGCCTCAATTTATGTATCCACTAAATCTGTAGCAATGATAACCAGTAAGATATTGTTCGCCCCCCAAGAATGCATAATGAAAATGAGAAGGGAGGGCCTTCAATTCCAATATCAGTAGCTCCTCAATAAATGGCCAAGTTGGTGGGGTTTCTCTATTCTTCAACTAAAGATCTAACTTCTTTGGCTTATAAGAATAAGAACCTTTACCAACAAGAGTGATTATCATCTTATTATACTCATCGATGTTATCGCTATAAAATTTCATGAATACTGATGCTAATACCTCTACACAGAGTCTCTCCTTAATTGGTGTAATCAATGCATCTTCATCTACAATGTCTATCACAGACACCACCCGCATATCTTTCAGATGCCACATAGACTGACACATATTGAAAGTAATTGATTCATCATTAAGCCTGAATTTCTTTTGTCCCGTATCTAGATTGACTAATTTGAATGTTAAACTAGATTATATATTCAAAAACTATACTATAAGTACTATAAGTTGCAATTTTTTCTTATGAATTTGATGAAAAATATATTTTATAATATTGGTAAAAGTTCATATCATTTGACTCTAAAAAAGTTACTAGTATTTTGAAACGGAGAGGGTATTATGTGGATTTACTATTTTTGAAACAAGTTATTAAAGTCCACCAATTCCCTACTCCTGGCTAGGAAGGCCTTCCCAAGATAATAGGGATGTCAAAATCTACCTCACAGTTGAGAATCATAAAGTCAACCGGGAATATAAAAGAAGCTACCTTTACCAATATATCATACAATATACCAACCAATTTTTTCATAGTACGATTGACCATCAATAGTCTCATAGAAGTTGGATTAGGAAACCTCAAACCCAAATGCTTGTAAACAACTAGCGACATCAAATTAATACTAGCTCCCAAGTCACATAATGCTTGTGCAAAATTCAAGGACTTAATAGTGCAAGGAATAGTGAAGGCTCTAAGATATTCTTTCTTCTCAACCAAAGATAGGGAAATAATAGCACTACAGTGGTGCATATTATCATTGGGCTCAAAACTCACCGTTCACTTATTAATCACTAAATCCTTCATGAAATTTGCATAGCCAAGCATCTGCTCCAATGCATTGATAATGGGGATATTTATAGATAATTCCTTTAGTATCAATATGAATTTCTTATATTTCCCTTCTTCCTTCTTCTTCTTCAACTTTTATGAAAAGGCCGGGGGGGGGGGGGAGGTCACAGAATAGGCTTTAAGACTAGTTCAACCTCCTTATCCTTTCTATTATCAATATTAGTTATTTCTATACACCTGTTAATTTCTATGATGTCTCACCATTAGTAACCAACTTCTCATTTTAAGCTTTGGGTGCATCATCAACAATATGAGTATCATCCCTTAACTCATCAACTATAGGAATATGTGGATCAATTATAGCCTTAGCACTTCGAGTGGTGATGGATAAGGAGTGGCTATCATTCTTTGGATTCTAAATGACATTGCTTAAAAGAAGTCCTATTTGACGTTGATTCAATGTAGCTGACGTCTGACAAAACTACAATCCAAGCTTCTTAGTTGTGGTACCATGCAATTCTACTTTTTGGTACAACCTTGATATTTCTTCCTTAATCTCCTTAAGACAACTTTCTTGGCTCTCAAATGCTTAACTATCTTAGAAAGCATGATTCCATACTAGAGTAAGCATCATGATTCCCTAGTGGAACATACATACAACTTTTCTCCTTATAATCACCCTTTCTTCTCCAATCATCAGCTCGCTCTTTGCTCCTATCTCTATACTTATGCCCATAATAGTTCCAATCTTGATTCCATTAACTTGAGTTCTATGTATCCTTATTATACCCTTGTCCTTTGGTTTGAAAACCTATGATCTATCTATCTAAGCACTTTTTTGGCTCATCAGAGTCAGAATTATCATGTCTTATAGATTTACCTCATGGTCCCACTGCATTCACTCGTAATGCTCCCATAGTTGGAAATTTCCTTGTAGGCAACTCATTCTTAGTCCATAGTTGTTCTACCTCTTGAGTCACTATCTTATTTAGGTCTCTCTTCTTAGTGGAAGCACCAATGACATAAGTTTTGGCTCCCCTATCTGCCTCCCAATTAAGCCATCCTCAGTGTATTTTAATGATCTAGACAAAGATTTCCACCGCCTGCTCCCAACAAAGAGTCATGAAGCCCTACTAATAATAGTAGAAAAATAACTTTGGTGTTTGCATTTAGGGCTCTATAGAATATCTCGAGCAAGTTCCTCCCTAAAATTTTGTGATTAAGCACATTTATCAACTTTTTCTTTAAACTCAACACAGTATTATACAATGCCTATGAATGCAATTTCTAAACTTATAAATCTCATTCCTTAACTGTGGCATTCTAGAAGACGGGAAGATTCAGTCCAAGAATTTTGTCCATAACTCATTTCAAGTGGTAATGGATGAACGAGGTAGTTCCCCTAACAATAACATCTCTTTATTTGTAAGATAGAATGGGAACAACCTAGGTTGTAGGCTTCCTGACTCACCCCGACATATTAT
This sequence comes from Capsicum annuum, assembly GCF_002878395.1. NCBI lineage: Eukaryota > Viridiplantae > Streptophyta > Magnoliopsida > Solanales > Solanaceae > Capsicum > Capsicum annuum. Next base: position 38,303,029 of record NC_061112.1, on the reverse strand, counting down.
ACAAAGTATAAACCCCAACAAAGTTCATAATATGCACATTTGCATCATTAGTAGGGAAATCGGCAAACACACACTTTAGATTAAGAAATTGAATCATTTCACTCATAATGTCAAATTTCATTCCTTGGGGCAACTCTAGAGGAACAATAGCTCTTGGCGATTGATTAAACGTACTGTAGATCTTTTTTTGAATAATCATAAACTAGAAAGTAATGATATACAGATGGTTGAACTCTATCTCTTCTAAGTTTGTCCCTGTTGAGTGCTGCTTAATGATTTACTTCCTCCTGTCTATCCCTTCTTTAGCACGTCGAGCTAGTTCTCACCTTATATTCTTATCACCTATTAATTGGTTAGTAGTTTTCTCAATAGCTTTACGAACACCAGCCAGAGGTATCCAATTCAATGTGTTTGGATCATGATGAAGCCTTTGGTGTTGGGATCTATGCTCATACTCTTCAATTTTACAATTCAGTCATGAGGTCCATTCAAGCTCAGGGTAAAAAAGAACTTAGGTATTTTCTTTAGTCCTAGTTTTAGGTATACACTAGCGTATACCCCCAAAAAATAGAAAATAGAAAACAATCAACCTCAATAAATTATTCAATAAATGTATTCCCCAACAATAATGCCATAATTTAATGTTGCCCAAATTACATCTCCAAAAAATTATAATGCATCGCTTGTCAAATATTAAACCCAACAAGGTTGGAATCAATCCCACAGATAATTGAATATAAATCTATCACGAGCTTGCAGATGCAGTTGGAAAGTGTATAAAGTAAATAAAGGGTTTGTAAGAATAGTTGTAATAGTAAAAATGCTGGCAAATAGGGTTGTAATTAGTATGAGAGGATCACTAGGATTGTGTTACCCATGACTTCTTAACTCTGTAGACTTATGGTGCTTGTAAAATTATCTTAATTCCTTGCATAAAGAATCTAACAAGCTATGTATCGTCTAACAGTCTCTTGACCTTTGTTTAAGTAAATCTCACCCATCTCCTCTCGGTTTCAAAGTGTTCCATTATTAACCCCTATTCTAGATTCTAGATTAATTATATCCTCTCGGTCTTAAGTTAATTAAATGAAAATTGGTAGCTTCAAATTATTATTGCAATTTTTTTTAATCCCAACCTCTCTCTTGAGTTATTATAGAATATAGGTAGGTTCCTAACATTTGCAACTTTTAAGAAAATAGTCAATGTAAAGAAAACCAGAATACATGTAAGAACCACAATCAAGAATGACTTTTCACTTCCTCTGTATTGTTAATCCATAAAGGTTTTCACAACCCTAGTTATGGATTTTAGTTGTCCATGATTGCAAGAACACACAGTAAATTCACAATTGAAAGAATACAAATGATCTCTCAAATAATCAAGAATGAAATAAGCATCCCAAACTCATATCAAATACTAAAAACTAAGAACAAGAATTCCAAGATCAAAACTATATCTAAGAACTCAAAACTATGTAATAAGTGTAAAAATATATAAACTAACATAAAACATCAAAAAGGTATTTATAGTTACATCATAGATTTCCCAAATAAAATAGGCTAACAAAGGTCCACAATTACAATGCCTCAGTCAATGAGTCATCTGGACTGACAACAACTCATTGTCAGCTCTAACTTCTAAGCTCCATGAGTCTCCTGATGACTCGTCAGGTCACTAGATGAGTTGTTCCTTGACTCATAGGGTCCCCAACTAAATTTTAAAGCTTTATAACCTTAAATCCATCTACTTAGAACAAGGGTCACTATTAGTCAAATCCTGAACTTATGACTCATTACCGGCTTCTTTTCCACTTTTTTCCAAATGCACTCTTCAGGACTTTTGTTCCTCTTTTGCTTAAAATAACTCTCACTATGACTCGTAGTCTGAATCTTTGAGTCATAGTCAGTGTATACTTTAGTATTTCTCTTTTAATCATTTATTACTCTAGTGATGACTTGGGGAAGTGTGATATTATTACCTAATGACTCGTTCCCTAGCAGAAGTCTGCTATTTGGTGCCTTTTTCTTTCTTGTCCTATTCTACGCACTTCAAACCTTATTTATTTGCAAAATTAAACATAACACACCATCTCTATATAAAATAACCTAAGTACTTTCATAATTTCTTGGTTTTAAGCATTGAAGGTGCCATAAAACCATGGCACATCACCAGACCTATAGTTTAATTTTTCATAAAATCTATCTAATATCCCAAAATGAGTCTAAAGGCTTTATACATGAACCAAGGGCCCCCTAGATTAAAATCAATATTCCAAAGTTGATGGTGTTATCGAAATTCTCATTCGAGGTTGTTTACTTGTTGTGTTGGTTTGAGACTAATTTTTATTAATAATAGCTTCAAAATAGGAAAGTACTCCAAAAACCTAAACAAACTGCTTGATAACTAAACCAATAGTTCTATTAAGTCATAAATGACTTATATCCACTATCAAAAGGTTCAAAATGAAAGAAATATGTAAAAATTAAGGAAAGGAGATGGGGGGTCACTACAACAAGAGATAAAGCTCAAGGAGCTTGTGTTAATGGATGAGGAGTTGCTCAATTTGGTAGCAAAAGCATGCTGTGATATGTTTTTTTTAGGATACTCAAGGTAAATGCTTATGCTGCTTTGATTATAATTATTGTCATGGTTTGCCATCATTCGACTTTTACGTTGTTTGACCCTGGTCTAAATTCTTTTTTATTTCTATGTATTTTACTACTATATTGATTCATATATATGGATCCTTTACCATATCTATTTGTGTTTCTACCCTCGTAAAAGATTATTTAGTTATTGATCGAGTATATTGATCATGTGTGGTCAGTTTCTTGGGGCATGAGACTCAGGTAGACTTGATAATCTTTGATATGGTTGGCTTTGATGTCATATTGGGTATATGTTGGTTATCTCTTTATTATGTAATTTTGGATTGTTATTCCACGATCGTGATTCTGGTGTATCGATGATAGAATAGGAGGGAACTTTTAGTTTTGTCACAAAGAGGTTATATCTTTTCTTCATGCTTGTTGCATGGTTGAAAAAATAGTGTCTTTGTTATTTGGCCTTTGTGAGCAATACCTATGATGATTCGCCACCTCTATTAGATTCTGTGAGAGTCATCAAAGATATTATAGTTGTGCTTCCTATGGACTTACCTGGTGTTCCTCCAAATATGTATATAATTTTTATATTGATGTGAAGTACTTCACTAAGTCCATTTCCGTTTCTCCTTAAGAATGGCTCAAACAATGTTGAAAAAATTAAAAGAGCACTAGTAGGATCTATTGAGTAAAAGGTTCATTAGACTGAGTGTATCTCTTTGGGGTGTTCTTTTCTTATTAAGGAAGAAGAATGATATATCCATGTTTATGTATATTGACTATCGATAATTGAAAAAAGTGACTATTAAGAAAAAGTATCCTCTCTCACATATCAGTGATTTGTTTGATTAGCTTCTTTGTGCCTCAGTGTTTTCTAAGATAAATTTGAGATCTAGTTTCCAATTAGTTAAGGGTGATGTATTTGTATATTCCAAAGACAACTTTTTGGATGTGTTATAGTCACTTTGAGATCTTAGTTATGTCTTTTGGGATGGTTAACACCTCATAAATATTTATGAAGTTGATAAATATAGTGTTCCAACCTTATCTTAATTTTTTGTGATTTTATTCAACAATGACATCTTAGTTTATTTCAATAATGAGGCTAAGCTTGTGAGGTATTTGAGGGTCATACTTTAAAAATAAAGAGATGATCCATTTATGACCAGTTCTCCAAGTGTAAGTTTTGGTAGGATTCTATTTCCTTCTTGGGTCATGTAGTGACAAAGGATAGTATCATGGTCGATCCTGCCAAGGTTGCAGTAGTTCGTGGTTAGGCTAGATCTACATTTCCTATTAAAATTTAGAGTTTTGTTGGGTTAGTCTATTATTATTGATTTCTTTTCTCATCCATAGTTGCTCATTTGACTAAGTTGATAAAAAAATATTGTTTTCCAATAGTTAGATGATTGTGAGACAAGATTTCAAAAACTTAAGGAGTTGCTGACTTTGTCTTCTATCATGACTTTGCCTAAGGAGAGAGTGGGTTTTATTTTGTTTGGTGATGCTTTCGCAGGGTGCTTGGGTGGTGTATTGATGCAGAATTAGGTGACAACCTGTGCTTTTGGATAATTGAAGGTCCATGAAAAGAACTACCCTACCCATGATTTAGAGTTTGATGAAATTGTATTTTTGCTAAAATTATGCCATAACTATTTGTATAGGGTTCACTGTGAGATTCTCTATAACCATCATGTCCTTTAGTACTTCTTTATTCAATAAGATCATAATATAAGATAACATAGGTACTTAGAGTTTCTTAAGGATTATGATCTTATTATTCTTTATCATCTATTAAAGTATAATATGGTATAAGATGCCTTGAGTCAGAAGGTGATAAGTATGGGTAGTTTTATTTATCTTTTGGTAGAGGAGCAGACTTTAGCCTTTTTAGTCACTGGCTAACTAGTTGTTTCGACTTGATATTTTAGTACCTGGGCATGTTTTGGCATATATTGAGGATAGATTCTCATTGATGGAGAAGATTCAAGCAGAACAGTTTGATAGTGATAAGTTGAGAGTAAATTATGGTAAGGTGTTAGTTAGTGAGGTTAAGACAACATCTCTTAATTTTGAGGGTGTTTGAGAATTAGTGGCCATGTTTTTGTGTCGAGATTTGGTGGTTGGATAAGACTAATCTTGTAGGAGGATCATTATTTGAGATACCTATTCATCTAGAAGTATATAAAACATATCATTACATGATACACTACTACTAGTGGTATGGGATGAGCATTAGTGAGTAATATGATGCAGAAGATGTTAGTTTTTAAGTGGAAATTGAAGATCACTATGGACTTTGTGGTTGATCTAGCCTCTACTTTAGGGAAGTTTGATATTATTTGGGTGATAACAAATTTATTTACTAAATCAACATATTTTGTACCTACAAAGGTGAATTATAATGTAGAGACAAGAGACGTTGGTAAAGATCTACATTTGATAGATTTTTCAGTTGCATGGTATTTTTGTCTCCATTATTTCTAATAGAGGTAAGCAGTTTTTCTCAAAACTTCTTGAGTTTTATGTCGAGTAAGGTCGATACTTAGCTTGAGATAAGCACAACTTGTCACCGTCAGATGGATGGCTAGACAAAGTGGACTATTTAGATGCTATAGGACATGCTTTAAATGTGTTTTATGGATTTTGGTGGTTATTGGGACTAGTTCTCTCTGTTAGTAGAGTTTACCTACAATAATGGTTACCATTCCAACATTTAGATGTTGTATTTTGAGGCTTCATATAGTATGAGGTATAGATCCCCCTCGGATGGTTTATTCACTTGAGGTTAGGACTTAGGGCACCAACTTGTTAAGAAATTCAATGGATTGACTCAGTTTAATTCAGTAAAGGCCTATGGTTTAACAGAGTAGGTAAAAGAGTTAATCTAATTGACAAGTTCATGAAGTGGCATTCATGCTTGGTGAGCGAGTTTTGTTGAAAGTCTCACCCAAGAAGGGTGTGATGAGATTTAGGAAAAAAAAGAGGCTTAGTATGAGGATTTTTGGACATTTTGAAATTCTTGAGAAGTTTAGAGATGTGGCATATAGGTTAGATCTAACTCCAAACCTATTAGTGGTTCATCCGATATTCTCCACTTTGATAATAAAGTAATACTGTCCTAATGATTCTGATGTAAACTGATGGGATTCAATTGTATTAGATCGTGATTTGTCCTTTGTGGAAGAGCCTATTGCTAATTTGGATAGGTAAACTAAGAAGTTGATATCCAAGATTATGATTCTATGAATGTTCAGTAGAGACATCGCTCGATTGAGTAGGTTATGTAGAAGGTTAAGTCCAATATGTTGAGTAGATACCTCCAGATTTTTACTGATTCAATTTCTTTGGTTGCTTCTCATTCAAGTTTGAAGGCATTTTTAAATTGTAAATATTTAACAACTCTCATTGTGATTTTAACTTTTTCTATGTTTTGACCATTTATTCCTTCTTTATAGTTGCTATTACATTATTTATAAGATTTAGGGATGGTTTGCATTATTTGTAAAGAATTTGGAATGATTGATGTGAGTTTAAGGTTTTAAGTAGCCTTAAAGTGTTATAGTTGACTTTGGTCAAAATAAATTTAAGCATTGGAAGGTGATTCTATCAATTCCATTAGATTCAAAATGTTGTTTTTCAGTTAGTAGCGTGGTGGTTTAGGGGGTTTAAGACTTTGTTTTAAGTTTTGAACATTTAGATGAGAAACTAATTATTTTAGCCTAGAGGGGTTTCCAGGGGTAACCTATTGAAAATAACCTCTTTTGGTAAATTCATGGTTCTATTGAGTTTGAAATATCAAAATTATCCTTGTAGTATTATTGATTTATTTTTATCGGCTCTAGATCAAATTTTGAGGTCCATTTAGAGTCATGTTTGGTTGCATGTTTCAACTATCCAAATTTTTTTGGTGTGGTCGCTTAAGTGGACATTTGGTCCCCTTATTAAAATTACGCGAACAAAGGACCACCTTCGTGGAACCTGAATTATCTGGCAACCATCACTTAAGTGATTCGTTACTAAATTGCCTCATAAGAGAAACGTTTGCATGGCAAGTGACTACCGCCTTAGAATTAGTCTAGCCTTCTAGGTGACATTGATTAGGCGATCATTGACCACCAAGGAATGATTGCTATATAAAAACTACTTTTCTCAATTCCAACTCTATTATAACCATTAATAGACCCTGAGACCTCTGGATAGGCCATTTCAAAGGGACTTTTTCATCAAACTTGTTTAGGGATGCTTTTAAACATAATTTCTATAGTTACCCATTGATTATATTGCTTAAAAATCTTTATAACTTGAATTTCAAACTTAGGTTTTTGTGTTTTACCTGGTAAAGTGAAAATGGATTTTTCAATGATTTTAAGCTCGATTTCAACTTACTTTTTTACGGGTTTTCATAATTAGGGTCCTTAAAGTATGAGTAACTTGCTTCTTTATTGAAATTCCCAGTGTTACCCTTTTTATTTAGGATTGTTTGAAGTCCTGTTGGACCCGAAAAGAATGTGACTAATTTGGGTATCATTAGACTACTATTGAAGTATAGATTACCTTTTTGATAGATTGGATTCTCTTTTAGGTAACACGAAAAGGAAAGTCTTCTTGTTATGGGGTCTAGGCTTGTGTTTCATCTTTTGAGGTAGGTTATCTCTTAACTTTGTTCATATTGGGATGGGTTGTTAATCATTCATGCAATGTATGCTATGAGTTGGGGATTTTATCGTGGTATTATCTTTTGAAGTCAATATTTTATCATGTCGCCTACGTGTGGGGGGGATTGTATGAAAATTATTATTATCTTGAGAGATTATAATCATTGAGATACCCGTAGGTGGGCTGACATTAGACTTATTTGAGTATTATTTGTTCTTTATTATTATTGTGATACCCATTTAGGGGGTTGGATTTATATTATTGATGTCTTATATGTGGCTCTCTACTACACTGTTACCATGAGATGAGTTATATTATGATCTACTGAGATTTGAGATAACTTGAGATCATTTATACCATTCTTTAAATAATTTATTATACGATGTTGAATTGTTTATTAGCATAAATCCTCATTCATTCATCCATATTCATGGAACTGGTACCACTGAGAAAAACTTCTTTTGAAAAAAATGAGTCACTTTATAAAATTTCTTAACCGAGGGATGTACTGGTAAGGTTGATTGATAAGATAGTGATAGTATATGAGTTGGGAACCCCCATGGGTCATCTCCTAGAACTCTATTCTCAGACAATGTCTACAAGGTGACATTGAGACATTGCATCATTATCATATCATTCTTTTGCATCACTTGAATTTCTCTTTTGTGATTAATATCATGTAATTTAGTTTTATTAATATCATGTAATTTAGTTTTTCTTTTATGTTAATCTGTTGTGTAGTTGTTGTGCCGTATTTTGATAGGTCAAAATAGTGCACAAAATATAGTCATCTTCGAGACTCTTTGGCTTTGAAAATTCATTTTTTAGAGTCGTTACTTAGCTTTTAAGAAAGATTTGGAAAACTATTTTTGTAAAATTCTATTTTAAGATCTCACTTCCCAAAACCTCACTTTGTGGGAATACACTGGTTTTGTTGTTGTTGTTGTCTATTTTTTGATCTCTCGAAAATATTTGAGATTCTGAGTAAGAGTTTTGGTTACTCAAGGAAAAGGTGTTAAGCATCCCTTAGAGCCTATTTGAAGATAACCTTACTTAGTTTTAGAAAATATTTGGAGATAATTACTTCGTTATTTCCAAAAATAGTGATAAGAAAACTTATAATATTTTAGGGAAAAAAGAAACTCAAGATATATAGGATATATGTCTGAAATACATAAAAACATATTAATCAACTGTTACATATATAAATATAATTTGTTCGAAATGTAAATATTTAATAGTAAAATATCACAATGTAGCAATATATGAACCTATATCAAAATATAAGAAAGGTTTTATGACTTTATTAAAAAAATCCGTAGTTAAAAAGTGTATATATGCAATTTTAAATATTATTTACAAGAATATGCTTACAGTGAAGTGACTAATATATTCCAAAGTATGTGAAAAAATAATTAACATAATTTAAAATAAAAATAGATATGTGCATAATCAAAATGTTTGAAAATATGTGAAAGCTTGTTTTTTATTTCGGGAATTCTAATAAATGAATTAGTTGAGAAATAAGTGCACTAATAATGAAATAACATATATGTATAAAGTAGAGGTGAAGTATAATAGAAAAAATAGTGTATAAATATACTTTGTGTATGGTAGTGTAAATACATATATACCATGTGTTTGGAGAGGCTTTTGAAATCTAAAAACTTAAAATAAAGTTAAGAAATAATTATGGAATATAGCAAATAGTTGAAGCATATTAAGTAGTATCAAAACCAAATTTCGATTTGTGAGCTATTTGCTAAATTGATAGGGTACAACTAATTAAGTCGTTTAGTGATTTGTTCCTAAAATTCTAATTAAGATGATAAATATTACTAATTAGTATTTTACAAAATGAAGATTATAGGTAACCACTTTATTCAATTCCAAAAAGTATTTTTCGTTGGAGATCGTACTTAGAACCAAAATTTATCTCTTTTATTCGAAAAAAAAAAATTTGATTCATAATTAAGTCGACAAACATCGAATATACAAAAGATTAGTCGAGGAAAACTAATTCTAGACATTTTAAACTAAAATAACAATGTTAATCAATTTCAATCAAGCCATATAAATTATATATTCAATGTAATACAAAGTTAATTGTAATAACTCTCTAGATCATTTCCTTTATTTTCATATTTTTTTTGCATTTAAACCTTTTCTATGGCTTCTCCAAATCATTTATGACTTGACTTGTTGGAACTGACAGTTAGGTTAACGAGTAGTTTGTTTGGTCTTTAGAAGCATTTTCTTATTTTGGAGCTTCTAAAGTTAAGGAATGGGTCTAGGGCCAAAAACTTAGGTAAAAGGCCTTTGATGCCATTTTTGATAGTCTCAATAGCTCCAGAATCTCAATTTTAGGCTAGGAGGACCTTTGATTTGAGTCTTGAGGCTTCCTGATCGATTTTGTGATATAGAGTGGAATTTGGCTAAAATGGCTCTTTGAGGTGTGCATCCACTTTTTGTTGAAATAAACCCGGATGAAATTTATATGGTTCTATTAAGTTTGGAATGTTAAATTAGCAGAATAACATAGTTTGTTTATGAGTGTAAGAGGGTGCAGATTAGGCTCTGATACCATTTGTAGGGGATGCGGATTAGGCACGGTAACTTTATTAGAAAGTAAATAGTTATTAGGTTGTAGGGGGTGCAGATTAGGCGCGGTAACTTTACTAAAAAGTAAATAGTTATTAGGTAATAAGTATTTACTTTTATATAATGTATTTTGTGAATATTATCGGTTGAAATATTTTTCATTTTTAACTTCTTGACTTAAGATATTTTATTAATTCATATTTTAAATTAGATATTATCATAATTAAATTATCTAGTGTTCTAGGATCCTCGTTAGTACTATGTAATCTTTTGTATTCTTGGTATAAACTATACAGTTGAGTTTCAATTTCTTTTAATGATTTATTCTTTTCGTAAGATGAATTCATTAATTTATGTAATTGTTAAATGCTTTGTAGTAATATTCATTAACTGTTTTTCGTCGTTCTTGTATTTTGTATTTTCATATATTTTATTAATATGTTCAATTTTATTGATATTCATATTTTGGGGGGTGATTAAATGGTAGTTGATTAAATGCTTTACTATAATATTCTTTAGCTTTTTCTCTTAGTTTTTGTAAGTCTTCTATATTATTTTTAAGATATTCTAAATATTCTATATCTCTTGTTTTAAAATATTCAATTAAATTCGTTTTTATAAGGTTTTCTGTTAATTTTATTTCTTCCATTTCTCGTTCCCAGTATTTTAGATATTCGTAGTTTATCCTTTTATTCTTCTAAAGTAAATGCATAATAATATATTCTACTTGTACTATATTTAATATCTTGTTTGAGGTTATTAATACTACAAACTATTTTTTCTTGTTCTCTTTTTAATGAATTTTTTAAACTATCTAAACTTTTATCTTTGTTTTTTTCTAAATTTTTCAAGGTTTCATCTATCCATTTTAATTTTTCTATTAGATTTTCTATTATTTCTCTAATTTGTTTTCTATAATTAATTTCTTTATGTAGGTCTTCTTGGTTTGCTCTAATTTTCTTAATATATCCTGACATTTTTAGTCTGTATAATATCCATCTGAATCTAAATAATATTGATGTTCATGATATATGCGTAAGTTTTCTATACTGTTTAATAATTCCTCTTCTTCATAATCTTGTAATTTTTCCCATATTATTTTCTTTATGTCAATAATTTCTATATCTCTAAGTATATATAAACAAGTATTTTGATATCATCTGTCATTTAGGCTTGATTAAATATTTTTTCATAATATTTTTCAGTTGTTTGTTTTAGTCTAAGTAATTCTTGCATATTTTCACTAAGGAATTCTATATATTTTATATCTTTAGTTTCCATGTATTTGTCTAAATTTATTTTCATTTGTTTTTCTACTAATTGTATGTTTCTTATATCTTTTTTTCAAAATTCTAAATATACGCAATTTATCATGGTTGACATGTAGGTTTGGTATATATGTGTTTGTAAGTGTAATTAGGTATTTGTGGTATGTAATTTATTCTAGTCATATAATATTTACCAAATGGTTTTTCTAATATGATTTTTCTTATATCTACTACTTCTATATGCTTAAGTGCATATAAAATAAGTATTTTAAATTTATCTACTATTTCGTCAGATAAATAATTATTCATTTTCCATAAAATTGCTATTTTCAAAATATTCCCTTCAATCATACACATGACAAAATATGATCATATTAGATTACTATATACTAGATTATTCTTAAATAACATGTTCGTTGGTCACTATTAGCATGGTAATCCAGATACTTTTCCCTTAAACAGCGCCTCAACTCTGGCTACTCCCCACCACGGCTTCTTGCCTTATTGGTTTTACCTTTAGGATGACATAATTCTTAGGGATTTTTCTCCGTTTCCACTTTGCTAATAAACTTCTTAACATGCTATTCTTCGAATAATTCTACTATAAAGTAACTAACATGAACTTATCTTATCATATCATGATTGTTAGGAATTATGAATTTAGATATTCATAATACTGAATAAATATACCTTTTCTGGTAAGTTTGATAATCCTAAGTTTTGTTCCTCCATAGATTTTCCCATTGAAATATACATGTTTTTAAATAAATAAGCAAAATATTTGTTGTAGACAAGAGAGAATTTTTTGCTTCAGCGCATGAAGGCTTGTCCTTCTCATGCCTCCGATGCCTTCTATTTATAATGAGAAACTTTATATAATTTTACACGTTTCTAAAAAATCTAAAGACTTGAAAAGTCTTTTTCTACCTAACCTAATTAAAGTTCTGCCATATTTTACATGAAAGTATTTACATAGACTTTAATATCTAACTATAAGACAGAAATTTATAAATGTTTTTGGCTTGAAAAGTCGAAAAAGCCTATTCTATCTAAAGACTTTACAAACTTTATACAATAAAATTTACGTAAAGTAAAGTTATGATATTTTATTCACATGTCTTTTGTTTTTATCTCTTTCTTCCGTATCTGCTTTGGTTATCTTCTCTATTTTTTGTCAGTGTAGCATCACATCTGGAATAAAGTTGCGCTTGCCACTACATCTGCTGCATATGTGATCTTTGTATTTTTGGCCAACTTTTTCACAAAATTGATCCATAGCTTCTTCTGAAATAATTTCCTTACTGATAGATCTCGTTAATGGTTGTTCTTCTGGTCTGAGGAGTGTTAATCCCCATTGTCTAAGTTCTTTCATGTCATGGTCTTTAACTTCTTTGTAAGTTGAATAAATCAATGCTTGATTCCTTGAATTATATATCCAAACTGGCTTTTTATTTGAATAATTATTAAGTAATTCTGATAATATATTGCTTATTCCAATAACTCTTTTGTTGCGGTAAAATGCTGGTATCTGCGTTTTTGGTATCTCGTTCTGTTCACATATTTTTTTTGAAATAATATAATCTCTAGTCATACCCATTTTGACCACATTAATAGTTTATTTAATTTCGTCGAATAATATTTCTGTTGTGCGGAATAAAATCAAACATAGAATGATTGTCCGTTGGTAATTCTCTTGTAAGTCATAAATTCTTTGTGAATTTTTGGGATTCCCGCTAACTCTTCTCCATCGGTTGTGTAAACTGTAGATAATAGTCCATAATAGTAACATGATTTAATAAAATTTAGGCTTGTACCTGGTAAGGCAATAAGTTTATTGTAATTTTGGCATTTCTGGGTAATATTTCATTTTTGTTGTGCGGCTAGCTCTTCACTTTGAATAGGTTTGGTATTTAATAAAGTTTGTAAGGTGTGTATGTTGTTAATGTATTTACGAGAAGAATAGTTGTATATCTGTTTTTCTTGGTTAAGTGATTCAGAATATGTATGTATCTGCGGAGGTGCAAATGCTTCTAAATTTTGTATATTTGGTGTATATGATTTTGAAAATATTTGGCTGAGGTTATCATTCTTTTTCTTTGGTATTTCAGGTCTATTTTTAGTGACTATATTTTTACCTTTAGATGTACCTGCAGCTGTAATTGAAGTTACGTCAGTAATTTGAGTTTTAAGGTGTTTCTCATCGTCACCTTCTAGATCTAATTTTTTAATGTGCTCTTCCTGCATACTATCTTATTTTTTATAGTGCTCGACTTGCACTTTTACATTTGTAACTTCAGTAGTTAGTGTAATAACTCGTTCTTGTAATAACTCCGTTTGTTTAAACATTTGGAGAAATAAATCAGTCTGGGTATCTTTGGCATCAGCCTCTTCCATTAGTAAATCAGTTTGAGTAGCTTTGTCTTGATAAGTAATCTGCAATGATATTTTTGTTAGTATTGATTACTTCAATTGTAAATGTAAAATTCAGTATATTTAATACTAGTCTCCGAATTTCCTTTGTCGTAATTGAGTTTTGTATTTTTCTTGTTAGCCACCATCGTACCTGTGTATTATCTGTTCTAACAATAAACTTGTTATACTCGATATATGGTTCAAATGCTATTAAACATTTATATAAAGAACATAATTCTTTTCTATTTATTTCCCATTTTATTTCTGTTTCGTTAAACATTCCTGAATAATATCTACAATGATGTTCTAATTTTTCTTCTTCATACCTATATTTGAGTACTCCTCCATAACTATATTCACTTACATCAGCTTTTACTATATATGTAAATTTTTTATTTTCACCTAGAAATTGTAATTTTGGTAATTCTTTACAAAGTAATTTTATTTTCTATACCTGTTTTTTGTCTTCTTCATTATATCTATATTCTACATCTTTTTTTAATTTTTTCTGTAATGGTTTTAAGTTTTCTTCTAATTTTGGAATATATTCTATTACTTGATTTACTAATCCTAAAAATGATTGTAATTCATTTTTTGTATCTAATTCTTCTTCTAAATTTATTATTTTTTGGACTATATGTTGTTGCATTTTGACTCCACTTTTATCTATTTGTATTCCTAAAAATTCTATCTGATTTTTCATAATTTCTACTTTCTTCTCACTTAGACTTATTCCTGATTTTCCTATTATAACTGTAAATTGTTCTAATAATTTTTAATGTTCTTCTTTAGTTTTTGTATATAATAGTATATCATCTATGTATATTATACAATTAGGTAATTGTTTAAAATAACTATCCATAAAATGTTGATATCTACCTGGTGCATTTTTATATCCGAACGGTAGTATATTCCATTCATAAAATCCTTGTGGTACCGTAAATGCAGTTAATTCCTTAGATTCTTCTTCTAACTTTAAATGGTAAAATCCCGATTTACAATTATATCCTTGTATTTGCCTTATTTTTAATATCTTGTTTGGTATTGGGTAATTATAAGTCATTGTTTTTGCATTTAAATTTATATAATCAATAACCATCATGTTTTTTCCTCTTTTTTGTTCACTATGTTTATTTACTATAAATGCTGGGCTATTATGTTTACTATTACTTTTTTTGTATATATTGTTTTTCTAATAATTTTTCTATATGCATTTTAAATTCTTTTAAATCATCAAAATTATATGTTAATGGTTTCTGAGTTATTATGCTATTTTTATCTATTAATTCAATTTTTATAGTGGTTCTATGTTCTCCCATCCTTTTAATGGATCTTCACTATATAATTGTTCTAATTTTTTCTTAATTATTTCTATCTTATTTATTGAAAATATAGTTATTTCCTTTTTATTTATTGAAAAGACGACAAGTTCTATTGTATCTTTAGTATTTTTTATATTTTTTAATTTTTGTGTAATTTTTTCACTTCCTGATCCAATCAGTTTTCTTTCTTATTTTATTAGTAACTCTTTTTGCTCTTACTTTCTGTTTACATGGTGTTGTAAACCACCAATCTGTTCTAGTTATTATACGTGGGTATAATTTATCTAAAAACGGCATTCCTAAAAGTATATCTTTTGATGTTAGCTCATAATTATAGATTTCTTCTATTGTTAATATTTTATCCCATACTTGTGTTTTTACATTCTTAGCTTTATAAGTAATTAAGCTTTCTTCGTTATTAAATCCTTTAACTATTATTAATGTTTTTAATTAATCCCATTTACTTTCTGGTAAACAATTATACCTACATAAATTAGCTTCTGCTCCTGTATCTATCATAGGCGTATAATATCTACTGTAATATCCTTCTACTACTATCTTCATTAATGCATATATTTTCATATCATGTTAAAGCTCTTATTAAGAATAATTTTTCTCTATTATATGTTATAGATAATTGTATATGTTTTATATTGTATGGTTTTACTTGTTCTAGCCATTTAATTCCTAATATTATGTCTGCTTTTTGCATTTCTTCCTTTATTTCAAATTCTATTTTTATTTTTCTAACTCCTATTACTATTTTTTTTTCTGCTATATTTTTAGTGTTTATTAAGCTTCTTGGTAGATCTGGGCATATATTATTATCAGATTTTATTTCCTCATTTTTTACTATATATTTTGCTATATAATTTTCTTCTTGTCCTGTATTTAAGAGTATTAAATATTCCTTTTCATTTATTGTTCCTGTTATGTAATATTGGTTTAAATTAACTATTGAACTTGTTTCATAACTTGTTCTTTTTGACAAATTTGATGATTCTGTTTTTTCATAAGCTTTTTTTTTGTTGTACTTATTCTATCATTTATTATTTCTAAATCTTCTTCTATGTCTATATTTCTGTAACTATAATCATTATTATCAATTGTTTTTATGAATTGTTCAAAAGGACTTTCTATTTGTATTTTATTAATTTTATTTTTTCCTATTATTTTGTGTTTTGTTGTTAATACATATAGATTTTTACATCTTGCTGTAAGTATTTTACTTCCTGGGGTTAGTTCTATTCCTGATATTTTCCAATATAATACTAATGATTTATCTATATTTTTATCTCTTATTGCTACTGAATAGTTCACACTTATTATAAATTTAAATTTTTGGTATATTAAATTTCCTTTTATGGCAGTTATTATACTTTTTTCTATAGGTTTTATAATTCTATCATCTGCTAAATATAATTTTATTGGTGTATTTATTTCTTCCCTAAAACATGCTTTTATTAATATCTCTGTACCTACAAGGTGTACATATTTTATTGGGTCTCTACTTTTTATATCGTTTATTTCTTTATTAATTAACCTTTTTGTTACTAGTGGTATACTAGCTTTACTTTTTGCATATCTACAGTCTATTACATGTTCCTTTTTCCTAGTAAATATATTTTTTATTGTTGGTATTTTAAATATTTTTTCTACACTTAAGTCTAACTTTTTTTCTTTTATTTCATCAAATATATTATTATCAAATATTATTTTTTGATCTGTTCCTTCGTCATTTAAATATTCTTCTTTTGTTATTATTTTTATATCTTCTTCAGTCATTTGGTTTATTTGTATATCTTCTTCAGTT